>NW_026889830.1:2557500-2864353 GCF_033153115.1 Saccostrea echinata | reverse complement strand
TCTCTATCACAAAATATGAGCATAGTCCCAACCTCTACATTCCTCTCTATCATTCTATCTATTTACATTTTTAGATTGTTCTCTTTGTAGTGTTCAAAATCAAGAAAATAGGCCTCCAAACTCGCATGTCTGAATTTCACGTTACGATTCAAGTTGAAAATTTTGCTTGAAAAGACAAATTTCAGTGATGATTTATCTTAAACTTTTCCTAGACACGTTTAAAAATGCCAACTGGATCTCTCCGTCCTGTGAATATCCTCAGTTTGCCCTAAAACTGTGAGAAACCCACACAGACTCTGTATTGTATCATACCTTCCTATTTAGGCAGTATAGAAGTGCAACCGACAGATTGAAAATAATGAAATTTAAACTATTTTTCACAATTAATTTATTTATATTTTGAATTTTTCTGTTTAAATCTGTTTGTTTTGATGTTCGCAGATGACACCGTAATATTCGCTAACTCACCCGAAGAATTACAGTATATGCTTGACGCGTTACATGGATATGTTACCTCGTGGAATTTGACTGTTAACACTGAAAAAAAAACCCAAAATTTTAGTATTCAGAAAAGGAGGATGCGTAAATTTTTCATGGACATATAACAATGAAATTTTGGAAATTGTCGACTCTTTTAATTACCTAGGATTATATTTAAATTATAACGGTAAATTCAATGGTACGCAAAAGAAATTAGCTGAACAAGGTCAAAAAGCACTATCTGGTTTAAACCGTAATATACAGAAATTTGAATTCAACGTCGAAACCCGATGTCAACTCTTTGATACATATGTTGGAAGTGTTATCTCGTATGGAAGCGAAATCTGGGGTTTTCATAAATCTCCGGAAATTGAAAGACTGCATTTATCCTTTTGTAAAATTACCCTCGGTGTTAGGCGCAATGTATGCAATTATATGATTCATAGAGAATTGGGACGATATCCACTTATTATACAAAGGAAATTGAAAATTATGAAATTCTGGTGTAAATTATTAAAAACAGAAAACTGCATTTAAAAATCTTCTTATGAATACCTGCGATATGATGCAGAAAATGGGTCGGGAACAAGTATAAACTGGGCGCCTGATGTAAAACTTGAACTATTTAGATTGGGTCTGGGAGAATTTTGGATAAAACAGCAAGCAATAAACTTTGCTCATTTTATGCACGTGTATAAAAATAGAATCCTAGATATATACCTCCAAGAGTGCACTGCATTTATGGATAATTCGTCAAAATGCTTTCTATATAAACATATTGTCCAATCTGACTTCTGTAAAATGCAATTCTATTTAACAAAACCTTTTCAGAGTAATTTAAAAAAAAACAAAAACAAAAAAAAAAAAAAAACCATATTTCCCGCACTAGACTTTCGTCTCACTATCTTAACATAGAATGCGGAAGGTACCAAGGCAAAAGTAGAGAGGATAGATTATGCGATGTTTGTAATACACGTGAAATAGAAGACGAATTCCATTTCATTCTTCAATGCCCTAGATATCTAAATTGAAGAAAAAAATATATAAATGAATATTATTACAAATTGCCAAGTACTTTTAAATTAATCCAATTGTTGGGTACCAACCGCATATCTACTTTGGTTGGTTTAGGGAAATATATTCATTATGCCCTAATATTACGTAACGAAGATCAATCAGGTTAACCTAATTTCTATCTGTGTAAGGTTTATATTTTCAGATGTCTGTACATTAAAACATCATTGCTATATACTGTATTATAACTTTGAATTATGATTATATTGTACTTCATTTGTTCATTATATATTATTGTATACTATAAATGAGTGGAACTGTGGGACTGAGGAACACTTGACCAGGGGTTTCACCCCCCAATTTAGGCTCACTGAGAGTCTTAAATTTTGTAATATATGTTATTATATGTTATTTTTGTAAACTGATGGGCTGTATTGCCCAAAGTTATATCCTGAATAAACTAATATACAACAACAACAAACAATGAAACCTTAGTCTAGATATATAATATGTTTGTCTCAGCCAGTGTGTTCCCTTGCGCCTGTCCAAATATTCATATGTACATGATTATTTGCATTTTATTTAAAAATAAATAAATAAATGAAGAATGTAGTAGGGGGAAAATGAAAAAAGAAAGAAACAAGGCGTGACGTTTCGTATTTATTATTAATTCATTTTCATTTCAAGATAATGAACAACGTTCTGAGCTATATTCATACAGCAAATATTCAAAGTTTTTAATCTGAGCACATTCAGAGATATATTTTGGACACGTTTGAAATCGAGCTGTAGAACACGGGATAGTTTTCAAAAGACAACATATAGTAATGCAGTAACAACGATCGATTTCCTGGATAGTAAATTTCTATTCTCTATCCGTATAACATCCCTGCGTACATCAAATCTAGCAATTTCC
Source organism: Saccostrea echinata (assembly GCF_033153115.1). Classification (NCBI taxonomy): domain Eukaryota; kingdom Metazoa; phylum Mollusca; class Bivalvia; order Ostreida; family Ostreidae; genus Saccostrea; species Saccostrea echinata. The sequence goes on along the minus strand of NW_026889830.1, from coordinate 2,861,943 downwards.
ACAGGAAATGAACCATGCATAATTTTGAGGCGTGTTTTTACAATTATATACTTATAAATCCGAATTGTGTTGAAATACTCTACATAAATGTACCTTTTCTGACATGAACAGTATATATATGGCTGAGAGCGGGTCATAATATTTCATTTGCACGCCGTACATATAAAACATTTAAAAAAAAAAACATTATAAATATTAAAAAAACGTATTTGAGAGCTATTTTAACCCATTTTCCATGATTATTTTTTTTTTCACTGAATTGTGCAGAATTGTTTACATTTTCCTTGTCTTTAGGTCTTAAGGAAAATGATACACGCATCTTTGATGATAATTTTAAAAGAAAAAATCACCAAGACAAAATTTATTATCTGAAATTACTGTGATTTCTTAGCAAATTTGTATGAGTCGTAACTTTTTGATTGACGTGTGATATCATATATATAATGTTATAGTCAGACAAATGAGTCGCAAGTAAGGCTGCAATATATACAAGATACAAGATATTTTATTTACAAATCAAGGGAAAATGTGATATCTTGGCATGCAGTGCTGTATGTTTTCATTTATTGAAAAGTTTACACATTTCGTTTCTTAGATAAACCGTATGCTATTAGAGGCATCTTTTCTAAAAAATTTGGGTGGCCGTGAAAACGGCCGTTTGGTATATTTCAAAGTCGTACAGACTTTTTACTTGCTGGCTGACTTCTGGGTCTTCTTGGGGAGGAGTACGGCCTGGATGTTGGGCAGAACACCACCCTGGGCGATGGTCACGCCGGACAGGAGTTTGTTCAACTCCTCGTCGTTACGGATGGCCAGCTGCAGATGACGGGGGATGATTCTGGTCTTCTTGTTGTCGCGGGCGGCGTTGCCTGCCAACTCCAAAACTTCGGCGGCCAAGTATTCAAGAACGGCGGCCAAGTACACGGGGGCACCGGCTCCCACTCTCTCGGCGTAGTTGCCCTTCCTCAGCAGACGGTGGATACGACCCACGGGGAACTGAAGTCCGGCACGGGATGATCGGCTCTTGGCCTTTCCCTTCACTTTGCCTCCTTTACCACGTCCTGACATCTTTGATCTGTTAATAAGAGTAGTTGACGCTCAAGAAATGAAATCAACGAATAACTCACAACAGCCTTCGCGACCCTATTTAAACACGCGGGCGGATTGAAATGTGCAGCCAATCGGCGCGATCGTATTTCGTACACTTTGTCGCTCGCCGAACAACACTAGTTTTCTCGAGGGTCCGTAATGTACTTGCCCACCGTTATCCGTCCGTGCGATATAAAAGCAGCGCGGCGCGAGTCGACATTCATAGTTTTCAGTTTGTATACAACCTGTAAACATGCCACCCAAAGTTGGATCTAAAGGAGCTAAGAAAGCAGCCACCAAGGCCAAGGCCCAGAGAACTGGGGACAAGAAAAAACGCAGGAAGAGGAGGGAATCCTATGCCATTTACATCTACAAGGTGCTGAAACAGGTTCACCCAGACACTGGTGTTTCCAGCAAGGCCATGAGCATCATGAACTCTTTCGTCAACGACATCTTTGAGAGAATCGCTGCCGAGGCCTCCCGTCTCGCTCACTACAACAAGCGATCTACCATCACCAGCAGAGAGATCCAGACTGCTGTCCGTCTCCTTCTGCCCGGTGAATTGGCCAAGCACGCTGTCTCTGAGGGAACCAAGGCCGTCACCAAGTACACCAGCAGCAAGTAAACTGCAAACTTGCAGTCCAGAAAAAAATAAACGGCCCTTTTCAGGGCCACACAAATTTTTCGAAAAGATATCTTCATTACATCGTCGAGAAACGAAGTAGTTTGTTAAGTGTGTGTGTAGCTTATCTTATTATTGTAATTTTTCTTTAATATTAGATCTATCTAAGCCTATATATTTTTACTTTGCATTTCTTTCTTTTTCCCTGATTTAGTCTGTTCTCCCTAATGATTTTAAATGTGTACAGTCTATGACTGGAAAAAATAAAAGTGTGCACACACACACACACACACACACACACCTTCAGAAAAATAAACCAACATGTGCATGCCCATCCTATTAAGTGTACATTAAATAATTACAGACAGTGAAATCCCACAAGGCCTTATAATAACACAACAGTGCATGTATGGTATACAAAAACTTAGTTCAGGCCTTCTAATTTATATAAAGGCATGTTATTTTAAGCCTAAAAGCAACACAGCCACACTTTTTCAAGTCAAATAAAAAAGAAAGCCAGCTAACAAGTGATTAGTGTAAAATGAGGGACCTAGGAGTTCAATGTTAAGCCACGATTAATTTAATTTCTCCTCTCTCTCTCTCTCTCTCTCTCTCTCTCTCTCTCTCTCTCTCTCTCTCTCTCTCACTCATTTTGTTTTTTTTTTTTGTTTGTTTGTTTGTTTGGTTTTGTTTTTTTTTTTTTTTTTTGGAATGATTCTAGTTTTGGTTCTGTTGGTGCATATAATATTGATTTATAGCGTAACGAGTTGTGCATCTGAAATATGGGCAATCTAATATACAGGTTTTAGATGTAGACAAAGTGCATTAAGATTTTACTAGTATCATTTAACAGTACAAGCTATGAAATATTTACCATGTTCATTGTGGATATTGAACAACATCCCTTAAAATTCCCTAAGAAAAAGAAAATTCTTAGTTATTAATTTATGTAACAAAACAGTGAATATTGACTTATATAATATAGACTTTCAAATAATAAAGTTATTGTTGAGAACGATGATGTATACAAAAGTGAAATTTATCGCCTGGGTCTAGCTGATTCATACCGAGATGCGAATTCTCTTTGAAGAGGAGATGGGTGAACAAGACGTGCAGAATGCCTATATCTTCAGATAAATTATAATACAAAAATCATATTCAATTTGTGAATTTAGACAGTATTTAGAGTGAAGTTATCATTGTTGAAATTAATGAAATTATACACACACACACACACACACACACACACACATACATATATATATATATATATATATATATATATATATATATATATATATATGCATTCTTATTGATGGTTTTTTTTTTTCTTTTTCCATATGTCATTGAAATATGTTAAGGTGAGATGTATAAAAACATAAATTCATTAACTTTCAAAACTTTTCTTAAATAACCTATTGAATCAGATATAATATTGTAATGATGGTATACTTCTATCAAGGAATGTGTGATGTTTTCAAACATAAAGATTATAGCAGATATCTTTATCACCAAAATATTGTAATTACATCTACCAACATCTCATTGAACATTTTGCATTGTGAATATCCTTTATTAAAAACATTACACATAAAGTACTGGAAATATGTACAATAAACATGTCATCCAATAAACTTCATCCCAAGAACTTGCATCTTCAAGTTGATTGAGTTTTTCATGTTTTGCAGATAAGATATTCAGAACAATCTCCTATAATAGTTAAGGTTTTGTTTTGTGCAAGTGTGTGTGTTTTGTTTGTTTTGCACAGCTCTGGAGCAAGATACATTCATTGCACACACTGCTAGTTATGGGACATATTTTGATATGAATGTTATTTATATGGTAATGGAATGATGAAATATAACATGCAACTATGAGTTGATACTTTATTCTGGAGATGAATGTTAAAAAAAAAAAAAATGTATGAACCCTTATTTTGTGTATTAAATTTTATTAACCTACTATTCATTTCATGTGATGCCGATGTTGGGACCCAAATGTTACAATGTGAATCATGAAACAATAACATAAAATCAGCTGTGTGAATTCATATTTTAATTGTTGATAGAGTTGAGTTTAAAGCAAAATCAAGGCATATAACAAGAAAGATAACTCTTGCTACCTTGTGCAGCACAATTTGACTGCAGAAGTTATGTAGCCTACACACAATGTTACATGTAAAAATTGTGTTACAGGACTAGTATTTAGATATTCACCTCCCTCGACGTGTCTCACTCAGTATACTGTTACAGTATGCATGTTATTTATTACAATTGTAAGTTTTACCAGATTTAACGAAGCTTATGTCATTCAATCATAATTTGAATACTGTGTAAAGTATTTGCTCTGCCCTACCCTTTGTATAAATACTGAATGGGTAGCCGAATAATATGCTTTTTTTCCAGTGACTCAGACATTATGTAGAAATATGATTAAAAAAAAAAACCACACACATTCGTTTCTTTTACACGTCTGCTCAGAGGCATCTTTTCTAAAAATTTGGGTGGCCGTGAAAACGGCCGTTTGTTGTTACGCTTGTAAGCGATGGTAGGGGGTATCTAACCACCGAATCCGTAAAGGGTACGTCCTTGTCTCTTCAGTGCATAGACAACGTCCATGGCTGTGACAGTCTTCCTCTTGGCGTGCTCTGTGTAGGTGACAGCATCACGAATGACGTTCTCAAGGAAAACTTTCAAGACACCACGGGTCTCCTCGTAGATGAGTCCAGAGATACGTTTGACTCCACCTCTGCGTGCAAGACGACGGATGGCGGGTTTGGTGATACCCTGGATGTTATCTCTCAGGACCTTCCTGTGACGCTTGGCGCCCCCCTTTCCAAGACCTTTTCCTCCTTTACCACGTCCAGACATAATTCAGTTCTCAGTAGATTAAACTTCTGAAATGACGCTAGACAGACGGGATAGCGATATATATAGCGCTGTTCGACGACGCGCTAGAGGCACTTGTATCTTGAAAACTTCGGCAGTGCAACGAAGGCACACAGTAAGGAACAGTCTGATTGGTTCCCGCTCTGCGCGCCTTGCTTGTTCTTGTTTACATTTTTTTTTTTTTTTCTATTGATGTACCCTTGAGCTGTTTCTAATCCTGTTATCTCAATTCAGTAGGTCAATATTTTAGAATGTTAAAATTTTATACCCATTTCTAATAAATTCGAATAAATATACATGGTTAGAACTACGTGCACAGTACCTGTATTTAAATCTGTGTTTTCTTTCTTTTTAAATGAATATATATATATTTTTTTTAATTTTATACCCATTTCTAATAAATTCGAATAAAAATACATGGTTAGAACTACGTGCGCAGTTCCTGTTTTTAAATCTGTGATTCCTTTCTTTTTAAATGAATATTTTTATCATTTATTTTCATTTGTACCTATTTTGGCACAATGCAAAAGGTTTTGCACGCAAGTATTAACCACTAACGAGGTTCTCACCTCTTTAATATGTCATTTGATTCAGTATTCATAAAGTAAACGTTTACTCTTTCTCTCTCTCTTGTGAAATTGATGGTATATACTGTGTATTTACATTGCCCACGACAGACACATGTGCAGCTCGTGCTGAACGAGATTCTGCTTTATTAGAATTACTATTTTCTTCTAATGGTTGTGCTTTTGGCATATGTTTGGATACGTGTTCGTAAATGATAACATGTTGTAGTAGCCGATACACTTTTATCTATAGTATTCCCTTTAACTGAAATAGTACAATATTATTGTTGAAATGAACAATGTCATTTACAAATTGTTATACTATCCATTGGCATACCTTTTTCTTATTATTGTAATAATTTCATACTTGTCTGTTAAGGACTCTAAATTAGAAAATAATTGTTCTGTTTTGTACGTTATAATTGCAAGTGTTTTATTCATTTTCGAATTGTCCGTGACATTCATTTTAAACTTATTGTTATAGTTTCGTCTTGTATATAAGTAATGATAGAGTGTAAGATGTCACAATTATGCCAGTATATAGGCTACTTAACACTCAATACGATCACATCTGTTGTTTTCTTGCATATGTATAAATAATAGTTTAGATGCGTTTATGCCAGTATATATGACACTTTCCTACTCCAAATTTGATCTAACATTTATCATGTGGCCTTGTGTTTTAATTTTGTGTATTACGTTTCTTGAGCGCTGTAACATGAAGGCATCTTTTCTAAATATTTTGGTGGCCGTGAAAACGGCCGTTTTGTGTTTTGTCTGAAACAAGAATATGTTTAAGCTCGTTCGCCACGGATACGTCTGGCAAGCTGGATGTCCTTTGGCATGATGGTTACTCTCTTAGCGTGGATAGCACACAAGTTAGTATCCTCAAAGAGTCCGACAAGGTAGGCCTCACTGGCTTCCTGGAGGGCCATGACGGCAGAGCTCTGGAAACGCAGATCGGTCTTGAAATCCTGAGCGATTTCACGGACAAGTCGCTGGAATGGGAGTTTCCTGATGAGCAATTCGGTGCTCTTCTGGTATCTCCTGATCTCACGGAGAGCGACAGTTCCTGGCCTGTATCTGTGAGGCTTCTTAACGCCACCGGTGGCTGGTGCGCTTTTACGGGCTGCCTTGGTAGCCAGCTGTTTTCGTGGGGCCTTGCCTCCAGTAGATTTTCTTGCAGTCTGCTTGGTACGTGCCATCTTCTCTGAGTTCAGATAAAATGAATGACGAGATCGTGTGTTTACTATAGTTTTATACGGTCCTGTGGCTCGTGAATATTTGATCAAACTTCGAAATCAGCGCGCACGAAGTAAGGATGTTTGCGATTGGTTCCGGAGTTAAGAAAGACGCCTTGTGATTAGTCGGGCACATTGTGCTTCGATTGGTCTTAGCTGGAATCATTTCAATCCACCTTTCTGCACAGATTTTGTACTTGGGTTTAAATCTAGGTTATTTGGTTAAAATTATATAATTCTGATAATAAGGATCCATTGAATGAAGAGATAAAAACAATCACAGTAATAATGTTAACAATCGTAATGATTTATCCCTTGTTTTTCTTTTGTTTTGTTTGTTTTTTTTTTTGTCATTTTATGTATCTATTTAATTGTTATTATTATTATTATTTTTTATTTTCTTTTATTTATCTGTAAGATTGTTGGATTTCAAAGCCTTCCCTAGTATACAAAGCCATGCAAATGTATAAATGTATAAAAGGATATTACCATATATTTATTTATTTTATTATTTTTTTTTAATTCTATATACATTGCCCAGTGTTTGGTGGGTGTCATAACACTTGTAAATCAGCCCAACATTGCTTTGCTCTCTTTAAGGACCTGATTTTTTTTTCTTTCATTGTGTTGTTTGTGTTTGTCTCATTTGATTTAAGATATTTCAAGAACTTATCTTGTCAACACATCAAGTCCTGTCAAAACAAGTCCGAAGGGTCAAAGAAATTTTAGCTCAAAAAAACTGATTCTGTAAATTAAAATATGTCAAAGTGATGTATCATGTAATAATAAGCACTGGTATGCAAGTGGTTTTGCTTTCAAGAATTCTTTGGTCATGTACGGGTTACACAGAAGTTGCATCAATAGTCACTACCTTACAAATTTATCTCAGAGTACCAGAGTATGTGCCATTTCATTTTGTGTATGGCTTGATAGTTAGGAAATAAAACAGACAAATTCAAAATATCTGATCATAAAACTTGTGTACTTAACACTGAATTTTGAACCAGTGTTTTTGTGTGATAAAATGGTCTATCATACTTCAAAATTTCATATACACACTTTCACATCCCCTGTTTATTGTCATTCATTTCAATTACTGACTTCGCTCCTCCATTATTAATGTTGTATGTGAGCATAACTTTTTTTTTGGGGGGGGGGGGGGGAGAGGGGGAGATATCATTTTCCAATTTCTTGTACTTTAAAAATATTACTATGATCATATAATTTTACTTTACCCTTAGGCAGTGTTGTATTTCATTTCTAATACTTTAATTTTATTGATTTAGAAATCGCAACAAAATTTCCTAATTTTACATTTTCAGCACAGCCTTATTACAATGTGAGACAAAAAGAGAGAGGAGGGGGGGGGGGGGGGGGACAGAGGCAAACATGCAGACTTTTCATCAACGACTGTAATTGAGGTATCTTTTCTAAAAATGTGGGTAGCCCTGAAAAGGGCTTTTTTTTTTAAGTGGACAGTCTGTCTGGAATGCAAAGACTGCTTATTTCTTGGCGACTGCCTTCTTGGGAGTCTTGGTTTTCTTGGCTGCTGCCTTCTTGGGAGTCTTGGCTTTCTTGGGCTTAGCTGCTGCCTTCTTTGGAGACTTGGGGGCTGCCTTTTTCTTGGGGGACTTGGTCTTCTTGGGTCCGGCTGGTTTCTTGGCTGCTGTCTTCTTCTTGGGAGTCTTGGCCTTCTTCTCTCCGGCAGGCTTCTTGGGCTTGGCGGCGGCCTTCTTGGGCTTGGCTGCCTTGGGCTTGGCAACCTTTTTGGCTTTAGGTTTCTTCTCGGTCTTGGGTTTGTCTCCAAGTTTGAAGGAGCCACTAGCGCCAGTACCCTTTGCTTGCTTCAGAGCACCTTTCTTAACACCGTTCTTCAGGGCCATTTTCAGGTGGGCGTTGATAGAGTTTACATCGTTGCCCACTTTGTAGTTGGCCATGATGTACTTGAGAATGGCCTGTCTGGATGAGCCACCGCGTTCTTTCAGAGATGCAACGGCGGCGCTAATCATGTCAATGTACTTAGGATGTGCAGCAGGCACCTTAGGCTTTGCGGCCTTCTTCTTGGCTGGGGACTTTGCTGGTGCAGCAGTATCGGCCATGGCTACTTAGGAGAGTAAAACGACGACTTACTTCTCGGGAACAGTGAACACTGGAATACTTGGGTCACACGCACTTGCTGTTTTTGTTTACACTGAGCGCGGACCGCCTAGAAAACATCCAGTGTGTCGAGACGTACGTGTTTTTGTTCGTGCATGTGTGTTTCAATGTGGGTATTTGCATCCGCGCTGCAGCTCAACGAAGGGTCTCTATCACAAAATATGAGCATAGTCCCAACCTCTACATTCCTCTCTATCATTCTATCTATTTACATTTTTAGATTGTTCTCTTTGTAGTGTTCAAAATCAAGAAAATAGGCCTCCAAACTCGCATGTCTGAATTTCACGTTACGATTCAAGTTGAAAATTTTGCTTGAAAAGACAAATTTCAGTGATGATTTATCTTAAACTTTTCCTAGACACGTTTAAAAATGCCAACTGGATCTCTCCGTCCTGTGAATATCCTCAGTTTGCCCTAAAACTGTGAGAAACCCACACAGACTCTGTATTGTATCATACCTTCCTATTTAGGCAGTATAGAAGTGCAACCGACAGATTGAAAATAATGAAATTTAAACTATTTTTCACAATTAATTTATTTATATTTTGAATTTTTCTGTTTAAATCTGTTTGTTTTGATGTTCGCAGATGACACCGTAATATTCGCTAACTCACCCGAAGAATTACAGTATATGCTTGACGCGTTACATGGATATGTTACCTCGTGGAATTTGACTGTTAACACTGAAAAAAAAACCCAAAATTTTAGTATTCAGAAAAGGAGGATGCGTAAATTTTTCATGGACATATAACAATGAAATTTTGGAAATTGTCGACTCTTTTAATTACCTAGGATTATATTTAAATTATAACGGTAAATTCAATGGTACGCAAAAGAAATTAGCTGAACAAGGTCAAAAAGCACTATCTGGTTTAAACCGTAATATACAGAAATTTGAATTCAACGTCGAAACCCGATGTCAACTCTTTGATACATATGTTGGAAGTGTTATCTCGTATGGAAGCGAAATCTGGGGTTTTCATAAATCTCCGGAAATTGAAAGACTGCATTTATCCTTTTGTAAAATTACCCTCGGTGTTAGGCGCAATGTATGCAATTATATGATTCATAGAGAATTGGGACGATATCCACTTATTATACAAAGGAAATTGAAAATTATGAAATTCTGGTGTAAATTATTAAAAACAGAAAACTGCATTTAAAAATCTTCTTATGAATACCTGCGATATGATGCAGAAAATGGGTCGGGAACAAGTATAAACTGGGCGCCTGATGTAAAACTTGAACTATTTAGATTGGGTCTGGGAGAATTTTGGATAAAACAGCAAGCAATAAACTTTGCTCATTTTATGCACGTGTATAAAAATAGAATCCTAGATATATACCTCCAAGAGTGCACTGCATTTATGGATAATTCGTCAAAATGCTTTCTATATAAACATATTGTCCAATCTGACTTCTGTAAAATGCAATTCTATTTAACAAAACCTTTTCAGAGTAATTTAAAAAAAAACAAAAACAAAAAAAAAAAAAAAACCATATTTCCCGCACTAGACTTTCGTCTCACTATCTTAACATAGAATGCGGAAGGTACCAAGGCAAAAGTAGAGAGGATAGATTATGCGATGTTTGTAATACACGTGAAATAGAAGACGAATTCCATTTCATTCTTCAATGCCCTAGATATCTAAATTGAAGAAAAAAATATATAAATGAATATTATTACAAATTGCCAAGTACTTTTAAATTAATCCAATTGTTGGGTACCAACCGCATATCTACTTTGGTTGGTTTAGGGAAATATATTCATTATGCCCTAATATTACGTAACGAAGATCAATCAGGTTAACCTAATTTCTATCTGTGTAAGGTTTATATTTTCAGATGTCTGTACATTAAAACATCATTGCTATATACTGTATTATAACTTTGAATTATGATTATATTGTACTTCATTTGTTCATTATATATTATTGTATACTATAAATGAGTGGAACTGTGGGACTGAGGAACACTTGACCAGGGGTTTCACCCCCCAATTTAGGCTCACTGAGAGTCTTAAATTTTGTAATATATGTTATTATATGTTATTTTTGTAAACTGATGGGCTGTATTGCCCAAAGTTATATCCTGAATAAACTAATATACAACAACAACAAACAATGAAACCTTAGTCTAGATATATAATATGTTTGTCTCAGCCAGTGTGTTCCCTTGCGCCTGTCCAAATATTCATATGTACATGATTATTTGCATTTTATTTAAAAATAAATAAATAAATGAAGAATGTAGTAGGGGGAAAATGAAAAAAGAAAGAAACAAGGCGTGACGTTTCGTATTTATTATTAATTCATTTTCATTTCAAGATAATGAACAACGTTCTGAGCTATATTCATACAGCAAATATTCAAAGTTTTTAATCTGAGCACATTCAGAGATATATTTTGGACACGTTTGAAATCGAGCTGTAGAACACGGGATAGTTTTCAAAAGACAACATATAGTAATGCAGTAACAACGATCGATTTCCTGGATAGTAAATTTCTATTCTCTATCCGTATAACATCCCTGCGTACATCAAATCTAGCAATTTCCACAGGAAATGAACCATGCATAATTTTGAGGCGTGTTTTTACAATTATATACTTATAAATCCGAATTGTGTTGAAATACTCTACATAAATGTACCTTTTCTGACATGAACAGTATATATATGGCTGAGAGCGGGTCATAATATTTCATTTGCACGCCGTACATATAAAACATTTAAAAAAAAAAACATTATAAATATTAAAAAAACGTATTTGAGAGCTATTTTAACCCATTTTCCATGATTATTTTTTTTTTCACTGAATTGTGCAGAATTGTTTACATTTTCCTTGTCTTTAGGTCTTAAGGAAAATGATACACGCATCTTTGATGATAATTTTAAAAGAAAAAATCACCAAGACAAAATTTATTATCTGAAATTACTGTGATTTCTTAGCAAATTTGTATGAGTCGTAACTTTTTGATTGACGTGTGATATCATATATATAATGTTATAGTCAGACAAATGAGTCGCAAGTAAGGCTGCAATATATACAAGATACAAGATATTTTATTTACAAATCAAGGGAAAATGTGATATCTTGGCATGCAGTGCTGTATGTTTTCATTTATTGAAAAGTTTACACATTTCGTTTCTTAGATAAACCGTATGCTATTAGAGGCATCTTTTCTAAAAAATTTGGGTGGCCGTGAAAACGGCCGTTTGGTATATTTCAAAGTCGTACAGACTTTTTACTTGCTGGCTGACTTCTGGGTCTTCTTGGGGAGGAGTACGGCCTGGATGTTGGGCAGAACACCACCCTGGGCGATGGTCACGCCGGACAGGAGTTTGTTCAACTCCTCGTCGTTACGGATGGCCAGCTGCAGATGACGGGGGATGATTCTGGTCTTCTTGTTGTCGCGGGCGGCGTTGCCTGCCAACTCCAAAACTTCGGCGGCCAAGTATTCAAGAACGGCGGCCAAGTACACGGGGGCACCGGCTCCCACTCTCTCGGCGTAGTTGCCCTTCCTCAGCAGACGGTGGATACGACCCACGGGGAACTGAAGTCCGGCACGGGATGATCGGCTCTTGGCCTTTCCCTTCACTTTGCCTCCTTTACCACGTCCTGACATCTTTGATCTGTTAATAAGAGTAGTTGACGCTCAAGAAATGAAATCAACGAATAACTCACAACAGCCTTCGCGACCCTATTTAAACACGCGGGCGGATTGAAATGTGCAGCCAATCGGCGCGATCGTATTTCGTACACTTTGTCGCTCGCCGAACAACACTAGTTTTCTCGAGGGTCCGTAATGTACTTGCCCACCGTTATCCGTCCGTGCGATATAAAAGCAGCGCGGCGCGAGTCGACATTCATAGTTTTCAGTTTGTATACAACCTGTAAACATGCCACCCAAAGTTGGATCTAAAGGAGCTAAGAAAGCAGCCACCAAGGCCAAGGCCCAGAGAACTGGGGACAAGAAAAAACGCAGGAAGAGGAGGGAATCCTATGCCATTTACATCTACAAGGTGCTGAAACAGGTTCACCCAGACACTGGTGTTTCCAGCAAGGCCATGAGCATCATGAACTCTTTCGTCAACGACATCTTTGAGAGAATCGCTGCCGAGGCCTCCCGTCTCGCTCACTACAACAAGCGATCTACCATCACCAGCAGAGAGATCCAGACTGCTGTCCGTCTCCTTCTGCCCGGTGAATTGGCCAAGCACGCTGTCTCTGAGGGAACCAAGGCCGTCACCAAGTACACCAGCAGCAAGTAAACTGCAAACTTGCAGTCCAGAAAAAAATAAACGGCCCTTTTCAGGGCCACACAAATTTTTCGAAAAGATATCTTCATTACATCGTCGAGAAACGAAGTAGTTTGTTAAGTGTGTGTGTAGCTTATCTTATTATTGTAATTTTTCTTTAATATTAGATCTATCTAAGCCTATATATTTTTACTTTGCATTTCTTTCTTTTTCCCTGATTTAGTCTGTTCTCCCTAATGATTTTAAATGTGTACAGTCTATGACTGGAAAAAATAAAAGTGTGCACACACACACACACACACACACACACCTTCAGAAAAATAAACCAACATGTGCATGCCCATCCTATTAAGTGTACATTAAATAATTACAGACAGTGAAATCCCACAAGGCCTTATAATAACACAACAGTGCATGTATGGTATACAAAAACTTAGTTCAGGCCTTCTAATTTATATAAAGGCATGTTATTTTAAGCCTAAAAGCAACACAGCCACACTTTTTCAAGTCAAATAAAAAAGAAAGCCAGCTAACAAGTGATTAGTGTAAAATGAGGGACCTAGGAGTTCAATGTTAAGCCACGATTAATTTAATTTCTCCTCTCTCTCTCTCTCTCTCTCTCTCTCTCTCTCTCTCTCTCTCTCTCTCTCTCTCACTCATTTTGTTTTTTTTTTTTGTTTGTTTGTTTGTTTGGTTTTGTTTTTTTTTTTTTTTTTTGGAATGATTCTAGTTTTGGTTCTGTTGGTGCATATAATATTGATTTATAGCGTAACGAGTTGTGCATCTGAAATATGGGCAATCTAATATACAGGTTTTAGATGTAGACAAAGTGCATTAAGATTTTACTAGTATCATTTAACAGTACAAGCTATGAAATATTTACCATGTTCATTGTGGATATTGAACAACATCCCTTAAAATTCCCTAAGAAAAAGAAAATTCTTAGTTATTAATTTATGTAACAAAACAGTGAATATTGACTTATATAATATAGACTTTCAAATAATAAAGTTATTGTTGAGAACGATGATGTATACAAAAGTGAAATTTATCGCCTGGGTCTAGCTGATTCATACCGAGATGCGAATTCTCTTTGAAGAGGAGATGGGTGAACAAGACGTGCAGAATGCCTATATCTTCAGATAAATTATAATACAAAAATCATATTCAATTTGTGAATTTAGACAGTATTTAGAGTGAAGTTATCATTGTTGAAATTAATGAAATTATACACACACACACACACACACACACACACACATACATATATATATATATATATATATATATATATATATATATATATATATATGCATTCTTATTGATGGTTTTTTTTTTTCTTTTTCCATATGTCATTGAAATATGTTAAGGTGAGATGTATAAAAACATAAATTCATTAACTTTCAAAACTTTTCTTAAATAACCTATTGAATCAGATATAATATTGTAATGATGGTATACTTCTATCAAGGAATGTGTGATGTTTTCAAACATAAAGATTATAGCAGATATCTTTATCACCAAAATATTGTAATTACATCTACCAACATCTCATTGAACATTTTGCATTGTGAATATCCTTTATTAAAAACATTACACATAAAGTACTGGAAATATGTACAATAAACATGTCATCCAATAAACTTCATCCCAAGAACTTGCATCTTCAAGTTGATTGAGTTTTTCATGTTTTGCAGATAAGATATTCAGAACAATCTCCTATAATAGTTAAGGTTTTGTTTTGTGCAAGTGTGTGTGTTTTGTTTGTTTTGCACAGCTCTGGAGCAAGATACATTCATTGCACACACTGCTAGTTATGGGACATATTTTGATATGAATGTTATTTATATGGTAATGGAATGATGAAATATAACATGCAACTATGAGTTGATACTTTATTCTGGAGATGAATGTTAAAAAAAAAAAAAATGTATGAACCCTTATTTTGTGTATTAAATTTTATTAACCTACTATTCATTTCATGTGATGCCGATGTTGGGACCCAAATGTTACAATGTGAATCATGAAACAATAACATAAAATCAGCTGTGTGAATTCATATTTTAATTGTTGATAGAGTTGAGTTTAAAGCAAAATCAAGGCATATAACAAGAAAGATAACTCTTGCTACCTTGTGCAGCACAATTTGACTGCAGAAGTTATGTAGCCTACACACAATGTTACATGTAAAAATTGTGTTACAGGACTAGTATTTAGATATTCACCTCCCTCGACGTGTCTCACTCAGTATACTGTTACAGTATGCATGTTATTTATTACAATTGTAAGTTTTACCAGATTTAACGAAGCTTATGTCATTCAATCATAATTTGAATACTGTGTAAAGTATTTGCTCTGCCCTACCCTTTGTATAAATACTGAATGGGTAGCCGAATAATATGCTTTTTTTCCAGTGACTCAGACATTATGTAGAAATATGATTAAAAAAAAAAACCACACACATTCGTTTCTTTTACACGTCTGCTCAGAGGCATCTTTTCTAAAAATTTGGGTGGCCGTGAAAACGGCCGTTTGTTGTTACGCTTGTAAGCGATGGTAGGGGGTATCTAACCACCGAATCCGTAAAGGGTACGTCCTTGTCTCTTCAGTGCATAGACAACGTCCATGGCTGTGACAGTCTTCCTCTTGGCGTGCTCTGTGTAGGTGACAGCATCACGAATGACGTTCTCAAGGAAAACTTTCAAGACACCACGGGTCTCCTCGTAGATGAGTCCAGA
The DNA here is from genome assembly GCF_033153115.1 of Saccostrea echinata. NCBI lineage: Eukaryota > Metazoa > Mollusca > Bivalvia > Ostreida > Ostreidae > Saccostrea > Saccostrea echinata. The sequence goes on along the minus strand of NW_026889830.1, from coordinate 2,846,384 downwards.
GATACGTTTGACTCCACCTCTGCGTGCAAGACGACGGATGGCGGGTTTGGTGATACCCTGGATGTTATCTCTCAGGACCTTCCTGTGACGCTTGGCGCCCCCCTTTCCAAGACCTTTTCCTCCTTTACCACGTCCAGACATAATTCAGTTCTCAGTAGATTAAACTTCTGAAATGACGCTAGACAGACGGGATAGCGATATATATAGCGCTGTTCGACGACGCGCTAGAGGCACTTGTATCTTGAAAACTTCGGCAGTGCAACGAAGGCACACAGTAAGGAACAGTCTGATTGGTTCCCGCTCTGCGCGCCTTGCTTGTTCTTGTTTACATTTTTTTTTTTTTTTCTATTGATGTACCCTTGAGCTGTTTCTAATCCTGTTATCTCAATTCAGTAGGTCAATATTTTAGAATGTTAAAATTTTATACCCATTTCTAATAAATTCGAATAAATATACATGGTTAGAACTACGTGCACAGTACCTGTATTTAAATCTGTGTTTTCTTTCTTTTTAAATGAATATATATATATTTTTTTTAATTTTATACCCATTTCTAATAAATTCGAATAAAAATACATGGTTAGAACTACGTGCGCAGTTCCTGTTTTTAAATCTGTGATTCCTTTCTTTTTAAATGAATATTTTTATCATTTATTTTCATTTGTACCTATTTTGGCACAATGCAAAAGGTTTTGCACGCAAGTATTAACCACTAACGAGGTTCTCACCTCTTTAATATGTCATTTGATTCAGTATTCATAAAGTAAACGTTTACTCTTTCTCTCTCTCTTGTGAAATTGATGGTATATACTGTGTATTTACATTGCCCACGACAGACACATGTGCAGCTCGTGCTGAACGAGATTCTGCTTTATTAGAATTACTATTTTCTTCTAATGGTTGTGCTTTTGGCATATGTTTGGATACGTGTTCGTAAATGATAACATGTTGTAGTAGCCGATACACTTTTATCTATAGTATTCCCTTTAACTGAAATAGTACAATATTATTGTTGAAATGAACAATGTCATTTACAAATTGTTATACTATCCATTGGCATACCTTTTTCTTATTATTGTAATAATTTCATACTTGTCTGTTAAGGACTCTAAATTAGAAAATAATTGTTCTGTTTTGTACGTTATAATTGCAAGTGTTTTATTCATTTTCGAATTGTCCGTGACATTCATTTTAAACTTATTGTTATAGTTTCGTCTTGTATATAAGTAATGATAGAGTGTAAGATGTCACAATTATGCCAGTATATAGGCTACTTAACACTCAATACGATCACATCTGTTGTTTTCTTGCATATGTATAAATAATAGTTTAGATGCGTTTATGCCAGTATATATGACACTTTCCTACTCCAAATTTGATCTAACATTTATCATGTGGCCTTGTGTTTTAATTTTGTGTATTACGTTTCTTGAGCGCTGTAACATGAAGGCATCTTTTCTAAATATTTTGGTGGCCGTGAAAACGGCCGTTTTGTGTTTTGTCTGAAACAAGAATATGTTTAAGCTCGTTCGCCACGGATACGTCTGGCAAGCTGGATGTCCTTTGGCATGATGGTTACTCTCTTAGCGTGGATAGCACACAAGTTAGTATCCTCAAAGAGTCCGACAAGGTAGGCCTCACTGGCTTCCTGGAGGGCCATGACGGCAGAGCTCTGGAAACGCAGATCGGTCTTGAAATCCTGAGCGATTTCACGGACAAGTCGCTGGAATGGGAGTTTCCTGATGAGCAATTCGGTGCTCTTCTGGTATCTCCTGATCTCACGGAGAGCGACAGTTCCTGGCCTGTATCTGTGAGGCTTCTTAACGCCACCGGTGGCTGGTGCGCTTTTACGGGCTGCCTTGGTAGCCAGCTGTTTTCGTGGGGCCTTGCCTCCAGTAGATTTTCTTGCAGTCTGCTTGGTACGTGCCATCTTCTCTGAGTTCAGATAAAATGAATGACGAGATCGTGTGTTTACTATAGTTTTATACGGTCCTGTGGCTCGTGAATATTTGATCAAACTTCGAAATCAGCGCGCACGAAGTAAGGATGTTTGCGATTGGTTCCGGAGTTAAGAAAGACGCCTTGTGATTAGTCGGGCACATTGTGCTTCGATTGGTCTTAGCTGGAATCATTTCAATCCACCTTTCTGCACAGATTTTGTACTTGGGTTTAAATCTAGGTTATTTGGTTAAAATTATATAATTCTGATAATAAGGATCCATTGAATGAAGAGATAAAAACAATCACAGTAATAATGTTAACAATCGTAATGATTTATCCCTTGTTTTTCTTTTGTTTTGTTTGTTTTTTTTTTTGTCATTTTATGTATCTATTTAATTGTTATTATTATTATTATTTTTTATTTTCTTTTATTTATCTGTAAGATTGTTGGATTTCAAAGCCTTCCCTAGTATACAAAGCCATGCAAATGTATAAATGTATAAAAGGATATTACCATATATTTATTTATTTTATTATTTTTTTTTAATTCTATATACATTGCCCAGTGTTTGGTGGGTGTCATAACACTTGTAAATCAGCCCAACATTGCTTTGCTCTCTTTAAGGACCTGATTTTTTTTTCTTTCATTGTGTTGTTTGTGTTTGTCTCATTTGATTTAAGATATTTCAAGAACTTATCTTGTCAACACATCAAGTCCTGTCAAAACAAGTCCGAAGGGTCAAAGAAATTTTAGCTCAAAAAAACTGATTCTGTAAATTAAAATATGTCAAAGTGATGTATCATGTAATAATAAGCACTGGTATGCAAGTGGTTTTGCTTTCAAGAATTCTTTGGTCATGTACGGGTTACACAGAAGTTGCATCAATAGTCACTACCTTACAAATTTATCTCAGAGTACCAGAGTATGTGCCATTTCATTTTGTGTATGGCTTGATAGTTAGGAAATAAAACAGACAAATTCAAAATATCTGATCATAAAACTTGTGTACTTAACACTGAATTTTGAACCAGTGTTTTTGTGTGATAAAATGGTCTATCATACTTCAAAATTTCATATACACACTTTCACATCCCCTGTTTATTGTCATTCATTTCAATTACTGACTTCGCTCCTCCATTATTAATGTTGTATGTGAGCATAACTTTTTTTTTGGGGGGGGGGGGGGGAGAGGGGGAGATATCATTTTCCAATTTCTTGTACTTTAAAAATATTACTATGATCATATAATTTTACTTTACCCTTAGGCAGTGTTGTATTTCATTTCTAATACTTTAATTTTATTGATTTAGAAATCGCAACAAAATTTCCTAATTTTACATTTTCAGCACAGCCTTATTACAATGTGAGACAAAAAGAGAGAGGAGGGGGGGGGGGGGGGGGACAGAGGCAAACATGCAGACTTTTCATCAACGACTGTAATTGAGGTATCTTTTCTAAAAATGTGGGTAGCCCTGAAAAGGGCTTTTTTTTTTAAGTGGACAGTCTGTCTGGAATGCAAAGACTGCTTATTTCTTGGCGACTGCCTTCTTGGGAGTCTTGGTTTTCTTGGCTGCTGCCTTCTTGGGAGTCTTGGCTTTCTTGGGCTTAGCTGCTGCCTTCTTTGGAGACTTGGGGGCTGCCTTTTTCTTGGGGGACTTGGTCTTCTTGGGTCCGGCTGGTTTCTTGGCTGCTGTCTTCTTCTTGGGAGTCTTGGCCTTCTTCTCTCCGGCAGGCTTCTTGGGCTTGGCGGCGGCCTTCTTGGGCTTGGCTGCCTTGGGCTTGGCAACCTTTTTGGCTTTAGGTTTCTTCTCGGTCTTGGGTTTGTCTCCAAGTTTGAAGGAGCCACTAGCGCCAGTACCCTTTGCTTGCTTCAGAGCACCTTTCTTAACACCGTTCTTCAGGGCCATTTTCAGGTGGGCGTTGATAGAGTTTACATCGTTGCCCACTTTGTAGTTGGCCATGATGTACTTGAGAATGGCCTGTCTGGATGAGCCACCGCGTTCTTTCAGAGATGCAACGGCGGCGCTAATCATGTCAATGTACTTAGGATGTGCAGCAGGCACCTTAGGCTTTGCGGCCTTCTTCTTGGCTGGGGACTTTGCTGGTGCAGCAGTATCGGCCATGGCTACTTAGGAGAGTAAAACGACGACTTACTTCTCGGGAACAGTGAACACTGGAATACTTGGGTCACACGCACTTGCTGTTTTTGTTTACACTGAGCGCGGACCGCCTAGAAAACATCCAGTGTGTCGAGACGTACGTGTTTTTGTTCGTGCATGTGTGTTTCAATGTGGGTATTTGCATCCGCGCTGCAGCTCAACGAAGGGTCTCTATCACAAAATATGAGCATAGTCCCAACCTCTACATTCCTCTCTATCATTCTATCTATTTACATTTTTAGATTGTTCTCTTTGTAGTGTTCAAAATCAAGAAAATAGGCCTCCAAACTCGCATGTCTGAATTTCACGTTACGATTCAAGTTGAAAATTTTGCTTGAAAAGACAAATTTCAGTGATGATTTATCTTAAACTTTTCCTAGACACGTTTAAAAATGCCAACTGGATCTCTCCGTCCTGTGAATATCCTCAGTTTGCCCTAAAACTGTGAGAAACCCACACAGACTCTGTATTGTATCATACCTTCCTATTTAGGCAGTATAGAAGTGCAACCGACAGATTGAAAATAATGAAATTTAAACTATTTTTCACAATTAATTTATTTATATTTTGAATTTTTCTGTTTAAATCTGTTTGTTTTGATGTTCGCAGATGACACCGTAATATTCGCTAACTCACCCGAAGAATTACAGTATATGCTTGACGCGTTACATGGATATGTTACCTCGTGGAATTTGACTGTTAACACTGAAAAAAAAACCCAAAATTTTAGTATTCAGAAAAGGAGGATGCGTAAATTTTTCATGGACATATAACAATGAAATTTTGGAAATTGTCGACTCTTTTAATTACCTAGGATTATATTTAAATTATAACGGTAAATTCAATGGTACGCAAAAGAAATTAGCTGAACAAGGTCAAAAAGCACTATCTGGTTTAAACCGTAATATACAGAAATTTGAATTCAACGTCGAAACCCGATGTCAACTCTTTGATACATATGTTGGAAGTGTTATCTCGTATGGAAGCGAAATCTGGGGTTTTCATAAATCTCCGGAAATTGAAAGACTGCATTTATCCTTTTGTAAAATTACCCTCGGTGTTAGGCGCAATGTATGCAATTATATGATTCATAGAGAATTGGGACGATATCCACTTATTATACAAAGGAAATTGAAAATTATGAAATTCTGGTGTAAATTATTAAAAACAGAAAACTGCATTTAAAAATCTTCTTATGAATACCTGCGATATGATGCAGAAAATGGGTCGGGAACAAGTATAAACTGGGCGCCTGATGTAAAACTTGAACTATTTAGATTGGGTCTTGGAGAATTTTGGATAAAACAGCAAGCAATAAACTTTGCTCATTTTATGCACGTGTATAAAAATAGAATCCTAGATATATACCTCCAAGAGTGCACTGCATTTATGGATAATTCGTCAAAATGCTTTCTATATAAACATATTGTCCAATCTGACTTCTGTAAAATGCAATTCTATTTAACAAAACCTTTTCAGAGTAATTTAAAAAAAAACAAAAACAAAAAAAAAAAAAAAACCATATTTCCCGCACTAGACTTTCGTCTCACTATCTTAACATAGAATGCGGAAGGTACCAAGGCAAAAGTAGAGAGGATAGATTATGCGATGTTTGTAATACACGTGAAATAGAAGACGAATTCCATTTCATTCTTCAATGCCCTAGATATCTAAATTGAAGAAAAAAATATATAAATGAATATTATTACAAATTGCCAAGTACTTTTAAATTAATCCAATTGTTGGGTACCAACCGCATATCTACTTTGGTTGGTTTAGGGAAATATATTCATTATGCCCTAATATTACGTAACGAAGATCAATCAGGTTAACCTAATTTCTATCTGTGTAAGGTTTATATTTTCAGATGTCTGTACATTAAAACATCATTGCTATATACTGTATTATAACTTTGAATTATGATTATATTGTACTTCATTTGTTCATTATATATTATTGTATACTATAAATGAGTGGAACTGTGGGACTGAGGAACACTTGACCAGGGGTTTCACCCCCCAATTTAGGCTCACTGAGAGTCTTAAATTTTGTAATATATGTTATTATATGTTATTTTTGTAAACTGATGGGCTGTATTGCCCAAAGTTATATCCTGAATAAACTAATATACAACAACAACAAACAATGAAACCTTAGTCTAGATATATAATATGTTTGTCTCAGCCAGTGTGTTCCCTTGCGCCTGTCCAAATATTCATATGTACATGATTATTTGCATTTTATTTAAAAATAAATAAATAAATGAAGAATGTAGTAGGGGGAAAATGAAAAAAGAAAGAAACAAGGCGTGACGTTTCGTATTTATTATTAATTCATTTTCATTTCAAGATAATGAACAACGTTCTGAGCTATATTCATACAGCAAATATTCAAAGTTTTTAATCTGAGCACATTCAGAGATATATTTTGGACACGTTTGAAATCGAGCTGTAGAACACGGGATAGTTTTCAAAAGACAACATATAGTAATGCAGTAACAACGATCGATTTCCTGGATAGTAAATTTCTATTCTCTATCCGTATAACATCCCTGCGTACATCAAATCTAGCAATTTCCACAGGAAATGAACCATGCATAATTTTGAGGCGTGTTTTTACAATTATATACTTATAAATCCGAATTGTGTTGAAATACTCTACATAAATGTACCTTTTCTGACATGAACAGTATATATATGGCTGAGAGCGGGTCATAATATTTCATTTGCACGCCGTACATATAAAACATTTAAAAAAAAAAACATTATAAATATTAAAAAAACGTATTTGAGAGCTATTTTAACCCATTTTCCATGATTATTTTTTTTTTCACTGAATTGTGCAGAATTGTTTACATTTTCCTTGTCTTTAGGTCTTAAGGAAAATGATACACGCATCTTTGATGATAATTTTAAAAGAAAAAATCACCAAGACAAAATTTATTATCTGAAATTACTGTGATTTCTTAGCAAATTTGTATGAGTCGTAACTTTTTGATTGACGTGTGATATCATATATATAATGTTATAGTCAGACAAATGAGTCGCAAGTAAGGCTGCAATATATACAAGATACAAGATATTTTATTTACAAATCAAGGGAAAATGTGATATCTTGGCATGCAGTGCTGTATGTTTTCATTTATTGAAAAGTTTACACATTTCGTTTCTTAGATAAACCGTATGCTATTAGAGGCATCTTTTCTAAAAAATTTGGGTGGCCGTGAAAACGGCCGTTTGGTATATTTCAAAGTCGTACAGACTTTTTACTTGCTGGCTGACTTCTGGGTCTTCTTGGGGAGGAGTACGGCCTGGATGTTGGGCAGAACACCACCCTGGGCGATGGTCACGCCGGACAGGAGTTTGTTCAACTCCTCGTCGTTACGGATGGCCAGCTGCAGATGACGGGGGATGATTCTGGTCTTCTTGTTGTCGCGGGCGGCGTTGCCTGCCAACTCCAAAACTTCGGCGGCCAAGTATTCAAGAACGGCGGCCAAGTACACGGGGGCACCGGCTCCCACTCTCTCGGCGTAGTTGCCCTTCCTCAGCAGACGGTGGATACGACCCACGGGGAACTGAAGTCCGGCACGGGATGATCGGCTCTTGGCCTTTCCCTTCACTTTGCCTCCTTTACCACGTCCTGACATCTTTGATCTGTTAATAAGAGTAGTTGACGCTCAAGAAATGAAATCAACGAATAACTCACAACAGCCTTCGCGACCCTATTTAAACACGCGGGCGGATTGAAATGTGCAGCCAATCGGCGCGATCGTATTTCGTACACTTTGTCGCTCGCCGAACAACACTAGTTTTCTCGAGGGTCCGTAATGTACTTGCCCACCGTTATCCGTCCGTGCGATATAAAAGCAGCGCGGCGCGAGTCGACATTCATAGTTTTCAGTTTGTATACAACCTGTAAACATGCCACCCAAAGTTGGATCTAAAGGAGCTAAGAAAGCAGCCACCAAGGCCAAGGCCCAGAGAACTGGGGACAAGAAAAAACGCAGGAAGAGGAGGGAATCCTATGCCATTTACATCTACAAGGTGCTGAAACAGGTTCACCCAGACACTGGTGTTTCCAGCAAGGCCATGAGCATCATGAACTCTTTCGTCAACGACATCTTTGAGAGAATCGCTGCCGAGGCCTCCCGTCTCGCTCACTACAACAAGCGATCTACCATCACCAGCAGAGAGATCCAGACTGCTGTCCGTCTCCTTCTGCCCGGTGAATTGGCCAAGCACGCTGTCTCTGAGGGAACCAAGGCCGTCACCAAGTACACCAGCAGCAAGTAAACTGCAAACTTGCAGTCCAGAAAAAAATAAACGGCCCTTTTCAGGGCCACACAAATTTTTCGAAAAGATATCTTCATTACATCGTCGAGAAACGAAGTAGTTTGTTAAGTGTGTGTGTAGCTTATCTTATTATTGTAATTTTTCTTTAATATTAGATCTATCTAAGCCTATATATTTTTACTTTGCATTTCTTTCTTTTTCCCTGATTTAGTCTGTTCTCCCTAATGATTTTAAATGTGTACAGTCTATGACTGGAAAAAATAAAAGTGTGCACACACACACACACACACACACACACCTTCAGAAAAATAAACCAACATGTGCATGCCCATCCTATTAAGTGTACATTAAATAATTACAGACAGTGAAATCCCACAAGGCCTTATAATAACACAACAGTGCATGTATGGTATACAAAAACTTAGTTCAGGCCTTCTAATTTATATAAAGGCATGTTATTTTAAGCCTAAAAGCAACACAGCCACACTTTTTCAAGTCAAATAAAAAAGAAAGCCAGCTAACAAGTGATTAGTGTAAAATGAGGGACCTAGGAGTTCAATGTTAAGCCACGATTAATTTAATTTCTCCTCTCTCTCTCTCTCTCTCTCTCTCTCTCTCTCTCTCTCTCTCTCTCTCTCTCTCACTCATTTTGTTTTTTTTTTTTGTTTGTTTGTTTGTTTGGTTTTGTTTTTTTTTTTTTTTTTTGGAATGATTCTAGTTTTGGTTCTGTTGGTGCATATAATATTGATTTATAGCGTAACGAGTTGTGCATCTGAAATATGGGCAATCTAATATACAGGTTTTAGATGTAGACAAAGTGCATTAAGATTTTACTAGTATCATTTAACAGTACAAGCTATGAAATATTTACCATGTTCATTGTGGATATTGAACAACATCCCTTAAAATTCCCTAAGAAAAAGAAAATTCTTAGTTATTAATTTATGTAACAAAACAGTGAATATTGACTTATATAATATAGACTTTCAAATAATAAAGTTATTGTTGAGAACGATGATGTATACAAAAGTGAAATTTATCGCCTGGGTCTAGCTGATTCATACCGAGATGCGAATTCTCTTTGAAGAGGAGATGGGTGAACAAGACGTGCAGAATGCCTATATCTTCAGATAAATTATAATACAAAAATCATATTCAATTTGTGAATTTAGACAGTATTTAGAGTGAAGTTATCATTGTTGAAATTAATGAAATTATACACACACACACACACACACACACACACACATACATATATATATATATATATATATATATATATATATATATATATATATGCATTCTTATTGATGGTTTTTTTTTTTCTTTTTCCATATGTCATTGAAATATGTTAAGGTGAGATGTATAAAAACATAAATTCATTAACTTTCAAAACTTTTCTTAAATAACCTATTGAATCAGATATAATATTGTAATGATGGTATACTTCTATCAAGGAATGTGTGATGTTTTCAAACATAAAGATTATAGCAGATATCTTTATCACCAAAATATTGTAATTACATCTACCAACATCTCATTGAACATTTTGCATTGTGAATATCCTTTATTAAAAACATTACACATAAAGTACTGGAAATATGTACAATAAACATGTCATCCAATAAACTTCATCCCAAGAACTTGCATCTTCAAGTTGATTGAGTTTTTCATGTTTTGCAGATAAGATATTCAGAACAATCTCCTATAATAGTTAAGGTTTTGTTTTGTGCAAGTGTGTGTGTTTTGTTTGTTTTGCACAGCTCTGGAGCAAGATACATTCATTGCACACACTGCTAGTTATGGGACATATTTTGATATGAATGTTATTTATATGGTAATGGAATGATGAAATATAACATGCAACTATGAGTTGATACTTTATTCTGGAGATGAATGTTAAAAAAAAAAAAAATGTATGAACCCTTATTTTGTGTATTAAATTTTATTAACCTACTATTCATTTCATGTGATGCCGATGTTGGGACCCAAATGTTACAATGTGAATCATGAAACAATAACATAAAATCAGCTGTGTGAATTCATATTTTAATTGTTGATAGAGTTGAGTTTAAAGCAAAATCAAGGCATATAACAAGAAAGATAACTCTTGCTACCTTGTGCAGCACAATTTGACTGCAGAAGTTATGTAGCCTACACACAATGTTACATGTAAAAATTGTGTTACAGGACTAGTATTTAGATATTCACCTCCCTCGACGTGTCTCACTCAGTATACTGTTACAGTATGCATGTTATTTATTACAATTGTAAGTTTTACCAGATTTAACGAAGCTTATGTCATTCAATCATAATTTGAATACTGTGTAAAGTATTTGCTCTGCCCTACCCTTTGTATAAATACTGAATGGGTAGCCGAATAATATGCTTTTTTTCCAGTGACTCAGACATTATGTAGAAATATGATTAAAAAAAAAAACCACACACATTCGTTTCTTTTACACGTCTGCTCAGAGGCATCTTTTCTAAAAATTTGGGTGGCCGTGAAAACGGCCGTTTGTTGTTACGCTTGTAAGCGATGGTAGGGGGTATCTAACCACCGAATCCGTAAAGGGTACGTCCTTGTCTCTTCAGTGCATAGACAACGTCCATGGCTGTGACAGTCTTCCTCTTGGCGTGCTCTGTGTAGGTGACAGCATCACGAATGACGTTCTCAAGGAAAACTTTCAAGACACCACGGGTCTCCTCGTAGATGAGTCCAGAGATACGTTTGACTCCACCTCTGCGTGCAAGACGACGGATGGCGGGTTTGGTGATACCCTGGATGTTATCTCTCAGGACCTTCCTGTGACGCTTGGCGCCCCCCTTTCCAAGACCTTTTCCTCCTTTACCACGTCCAGACATAATTCAGTTCTCAGTAGATTAAACTTCTGAAATGACGCTAGACAGACGGGATAGCGATATATATAGCGCTGTTCGACGACGCGCTAGAGGCACTTGTATCTTGAAAACTTCGGCAGTGCAACGAAGGCACACAGTAAGGAACAGTCTGATTGGTTCCCGCTCTGCGCGCCTTGCTTGTTCTTGTTTACATTTTTTTTTTTTTTTCTATTGATGTACCCTTGAGCTGTTTCTAATCCTGTTATCTCAATTCAGTAGGTCAATATTTTAGAATGTTAAAATTTTATACCCATTTCTAATAAATTCGAATAAATATACATGGTTAGAACTACGTGCACAGTACCTGTATTTAAATCTGTGTTTTCTTTCTTTTTAAATGAATATATATATATTTTTTTTAATTTTATACCCATTTCTAATAAATTCGAATAAAAATACATGGTTAGAACTACGTGCGCAGTTCCTGTTTTTAAATCTGTGATTCCTTTCTTTTTAAATGAATATTTTTATCATTTATTTTCATTTGTACCTATTTTGGCACAATGCAAAAGGTTTTGCACGCAAGTATTAACCACTAACGAGGTTCTCACCTCTTTAATATGTCATTTGATTCAGTATTCATAAAGTAAACGTTTACTCTTTCTCTCTCTCTTGTGAAATTGATGGTATATACTGTGTATTTACATTGCCCACGACAGACACATGTGCAGCTCGTGCTGAACGAGATTCTGCTTTATTAGAATTACTATTTTCTTCTAATGGTTGTGCTTTTGGCATATGTTTGGATACGTGTTCGTAAATGATAACATGTTGTAGTAGCCGATACACTTTTATCTATAGTATTCCCTTTAACTGAAATAGTACAATATTATTGTTGAAATGAACAATGTCATTTACAAATTGTTATACTATCCATTGGCATACCTTTTTCTTATTATTGTAATAATTTCATACTTGTCTGTTAAGGACTCTAAATTAGAAAATAATTGTTCTGTTTTGTACGTTATAATTGCAAGTGTTTTATTCATTTTCGAATTGTCCGTGACATTCATTTTAAACTTATTGTTATAGTTTCGTCTTGTATATAAGTAATGATAGAGTGTAAGATGTCACAATTATGCCAGTATATAGGCTACTTAACACTCAATACGATCACATCTGTTGTTTTCTTGCATATGTATAAATAATAGTTTAGATGCGTTTATGCCAGTATATATGACACTTTCCTACTCCAAATTTGATCTAACATTTATCATGTGGCCTTGTGTTTTAATTTTGTGTATTACGTTTCTTGAGCGCTGTAACATGAAGGCATCTTTTCTAAATATTTTGGTGGCCGTGAAAACGGCCGTTTTGTGTTTTGTCTGAAACAAGAATATGTTTAAGCTCGTTCGCCACGGATACGTCTGGCAAGCTGGATGTCCTTTGGCATGATGGTTACTCTCTTAGCGTGGATAGCACACAAGTTAGTATCCTCAAAGAGTCCGACAAGGTAGGCCTCACTGGCTTCCTGGAGGGCCATGACGGCAGAGCTCTGGAAACGCAGATCGGTCTTGAAATCCTGAGCGATTTCACGGACAAGTCGCTGGAATGGGAGTTTCCTGATGAGCAATTCGGTGCTCTTCTGGTATCTCCTGATCTCACGGAGAGCGACAGTTCCTGGCCTGTATCTGTGAGGCTTCTTAACGCCACCGGTGGCTGGTGCGCTTTTACGGGCTGCCTTGGTAGCCAGCTGTTTTCGTGGGGCCTTGCCTCCAGTAGATTTTCTTGCAGTCTGCTTGGTACGTGCCATCTTCTCTGAGTTCAGATAAAATGAATGACGAGATCGTGTGTTTACTATAGTTTTATACGGTCCTGTGGCTCGTGAATATTTGATCAAACTTCGAAATCAGCGCGCACGAAGTAAGGATGTTTGCGATTGGTTCCGGAGTTAAGAAAGACGCCTTGTGATTAGTCGGGCACATTGTGCTTCGATTGGTCTTAGCTGGAATCATTTCAATCCACCTTTCTGCACAGATTTTGTACTTGGGTTTAAATCTAGGTTATTTGGTTAAAATTATATAATTCTGATAATAAGGATCCATTGAATGAAGAGATAAAAACAATCACAGTAATAATGTTAACAATCGTAATGATTTATCCCTTGTTTTTCTTTTGTTTTGTTTGTTTTTTTTTTTGTCATTTTATGTATCTATTTAATTGTTATTATTATTATTATTTTTTATTTTCTTTTATTTATCTGTAAGATTGTTGGATTTCAAAGCCTTCCCTAGTATACAAAGCCATGCAAATGTATAAATGTATAAAAGGATATTACCATATATTTATTTATTTTATTATTTTTTTTTAATTCTATATACATTGCCCAGTGTTTGGTGGGTGTCATAACACTTGTAAATCAGCCCAACATTGCTTTGCTCTCTTTAAGGACCTGATTTTTTTTTCTTTCATTGTGTTGTTTGTGTTTGTCTCATTTGATTTAAGATATTTCAAGAACTTATCTTGTCAACACATCAAGTCCTGTCAAAACAAGTCCGAAGGGTCAAAGAAATTTTAGCTCAAAAAAACTGATTCTGTAAATTAAAATATGTCAAAGTGATGTATCATGTAATAATAAGCACTGGTATGCAAGTGGTTTTGCTTTCAAGAATTCTTTGGTCATGTACGGGTTACACAGAAGTTGCATCAATAGTCACTACCTTACAAATTTATCTCAGAGTACCAGAGTATGTGCCATTTCATTTTGTGTATGGCTTGATAGTTAGGAAATAAAACAGACAAATTCAAAATATCTGATCATAAAACTTGTGTACTTAACACTGAATTTTGAACCAGTGTTTTTGTGTGATAAAATGGTCTATCATACTTCAAAATTTCATATACACACTTTCACATCCCCTGTTTATTGTCATTCATTTCAATTACTGACTTCGCTCCTCCATTATTAATGTTGTATGTGAGCATAACTTTTTTTTTGGGGGGGGGGGGGGGAGAGGGGGAGATATCATTTTCCAATTTCTTGTACTTTAAAAATATTACTATGATCATATAATTTTACTTTACCCTTAGGCAGTGTTGTATTTCATTTCTAATACTTTAATTTTATTGATTTAGAAATCGCAACAAAATTTCCTAATTTTACATTTTCAGCACAGCCTTATTACAATGTGAGACAAAAAGAGAGAGGAGGGGGGGGGGGGGGGGGACAGAGGCAAACATGCAGACTTTTCATCAACGACTGTAATTGAGGTATCTTTTCTAAAAATGTGGGTAGCCCTGAAAAGGGCTTTTTTTTTTAAGTGGACAGTCTGTCTGGAATGCAAAGACTGCTTATTTCTTGGCGACTGCCTTCTTGGGAGTCTTGGTTTTCTTGGCTGCTGCCTTCTTGGGAGTCTTGGCTTTCTTGGGCTTAGCTGCTGCCTTCTTTGGAGACTTGGGGGCTGCCTTTTTCTTGGGGGACTTGGTCTTCTTGGGTCCGGCTGGTTTCTTGGCTGCTGTCTTCTTCTTGGGAGTCTTGGCCTTCTTCTCTCCGGCAGGCTTCTTGGGCTTGGCGGCGGCCTTCTTGGGCTTGGCTGCCTTGGGCTTGGCAACCTTTTTGGCTTTAGGTTTCTTCTCGGTCTTGGGTTTGTCTCCAAGTTTGAAGGAGCCACTAGCGCCAGTACCCTTTGCTTGCTTCAGAGCACCTTTCTTAACACCGTTCTTCAGGGCCATTTTCAGGTGGGCGTTGATAGAGTTTACATCGTTGCCCACTTTGTAGTTGGCCATGATGTACTTGAGAATGGCCTGTCTGGATGAGCCACCGCGTTCTTTCAGAGATGCAACGGCGGCGCTAATCATGTCAATGTACTTAGGATGTGCAGCAGGCACCTTAGGCTTTGCGGCCTTCTTCTTGGCTGGGGACTTTGCTGGTGCAGCAGTATCGGCCATGGCTACTTAGGAGAGTAAAACGACGACTTACTTCTCGGGAACAGTGAACACTGGAATACTTGGGTCACACGCACTTGCTGTTTTTGTTTACACTGAGCGCGGACCGCCTAGAAAACATCCAGTGTGTCGAGACGTACGTGTTTTTGTTCGTGCATGTGTGTTTCAATGTGGGTATTTGCATCCGCGCTGCAGCTCAACGAAGGGTCTCTATCACAAAATATGAGCATAGTCCCAACCTCTACATTCCTCTCTATCATTCTATCTATTTACATTTTTAGATTGTTCTCTTTGTAGTGTTCAAAATCAAGAAAATAGGCCTCCAAACTCGCATGTCTGAATTTCACGTTACGATTCAAGTTGAAAATTTTGCTTGAAAAGACAAATTTCAGTGATGATTTATCTTAAACTTTTCCTAGACACGTTTAAAAATGCCAACTGGATCTCTCCGTCCTGTGAATATCCTCAGTTTGCCCTAAAACTGTGAGAAACCCACACAGACTCTGTATTGTATCATACCTTCCTATTTAGGCAGTATAGAAGTGCAACCGACAGATTGAAAATAATGAAATTTAAACTATTTTTCACAATTAATTTATTTATATTTTGAATTTTTCTGTTTAAATCTGTTTGTTTTGATGTTCGCAGATGACACCGTAATATTCGCTAACTCACCCGAAGAATTACAGTATATGCTTGACGCGTTACATGGATATGTTACCTCGTGGAATTTGACTGTTAACACTGAAAAAAAAACCCAAAATTTTAGTATTCAGAAAAGGAGGATGCGTAAATTTTTCATGGACATATAACAATGAAATTTTGGAAATTGTCGACTCTTTTAATTACCTAGGATTATATTTAAATTATAACGGTAAATTCAATGGTACGCAAAAGAAATTAGCTGAACAAGGTCAAAAAGCACTATCTGGTTTAAACCGTAATATACAGAAATTTGAATTCAACGTCGAAACCCGATGTCAACTCTTTGATACATATGTTGGAAGTGTTATCTCGTATGGAAGCGAAATCTGGGGTTTTCATAAATCTCCGGAAATTGAAAGACTGCATTTATCCTTTTGTAAAATTACCCTCGGTGTTAGGCGCAATGTATGCAATTATATGATTCATAGAGAATTGGGACGATATCCACTTATTATACAAAGGAAATTGAAAATTATGAAATTCTGGTGTAAATTATTAAAAACAGAAAACTGCATTTAAAAATCTTCTTATGAATACCTGCGATATGATGCAGAAAATGGGTCGGGAACAAGTATAAACTGGGCGCCTGATGTAAAACTTGAACTATTTAGATTGGGTCTGGGAGAATTTTGGATAAAACAGCAAGCAATAAACTTTGCTCATTTTATGCACGTGTATAAAAATAGAATCCTAGATATATACCTCCAAGAGTGCACTGCATTTATGGATAATTCGTCAAAATGCTTTCTATATAAACATATTGTCCAATCTGACTTCTGTAAAATGCAATTCTATTTAACAAAACCTTTTCAGAGTAATTTAAAAAAAAACAAAAACAAAAAAAAAAAAAAAACCATATTTCCCGCACTAGACTTTCGTCTCACTATCTTAACATAGAATGCGGAAGGTACCAAGGCAAAAGTAGAGAGGATAGATTATGCGATGTTTGTAATACACGTGAAATAGAAGACGAATTCCATTTCATTCTTCAATGCCCTAGATATCTAAATTGAAGAAAAAAATATATAAATGAATATTATTACAAATTGCCAAGTACTTTTAAATTAATCCAATTGTTGGGTACCAACCGCATATCTACTTTGGTTGGTTTAGGGAAATATATTCATTATGCCCTAATATTACGTAACGAAGATCAATCAGGTTAACCTAATTTCTATCTGTGTAAGGTTTATATTTTCAGATGTCTGTACATTAAAACATCATTGCTATATACTGTATTATAACTTTGAATTATGATTATATTGTACTTCATTTGTTCATTATATATTATTGTATACTATAAATGAGTGGAACTGTGGGACTGAGGAACACTTGACCAGGGGTTTCACCCCCCAATTTAGGCTCACTGAGAGTCTTAAATTTTGTAATATATGTTATTATATGTTATTTTTGTAAACTGATGGGCTGTATTGCCCAAAGTTATATCCTGAATAAACTAATATACAACAACAACAAACAATGAAACCTTAGTCTAGATATATAATATGTTTGTCTCAGCCAGTGTGTTCCCTTGCGCCTGTCCAAATATTCATATGTACATGATTATTTGCATTTTATTTAAAAATAAATAAATAAATGAAGAATGTAGTAGGGGGAAAATGAAAAAAGAAAGAAACAAGGCGTGACGTTTCGTATTTATTATTAATTCATTTTCATTTCAAGATAATGAACAACGTTCTGAGCTATATTCATACAGCAAATATTCAAAGTTTTTAATCTGAGCACATTCAGAGATATATTTTGGACACGTTTGAAATCGAGCTGTAGAACACGGGATAGTTTTCAAAAGACAACATATAGTAATGCAGTAACAACGATCGATTTCCTGGATAGTAAATTTCTATTCTCTATCCGTATAACATCCCTGCGTACATCAAATCTAGCAATTTCCACAGGAAATGAACCATGCATAATTTTGAGGCGTGTTTTTACAATTATATACTTATAAATCCGAATTGTGTTGAAATACTCTACATAAATGTACCTTTTCTGACATGAACAGTATATATATGGCTGAGAGCGGGTCATAATATTTCATTTGCACGCCGTACATATAAAACATTTAAAAAAAAAAACATTATAAATATTAAAAAAACGTATTTGAGAGCTATTTTAACCCATTTTCCATGATTATTTTTTTTTTCACTGAATTGTGCAGAATTGTTTACATTTTCCTTGTCTTTAGGTCTTAAGGAAAATGATACACGCATCTTTGATGATAATTTTAAAAGAAAAAATCACCAAGACAAAATTTATTATCTGAAATTACTGTGATTTCTTAGCAAATTTGTATGAGTCGTAACTTTTTGATTGACGTGTGATATCATATATATAATGTTATAGTCAGACAAATGAGTCGCAAGTAAGGCTGCAATATATACAAGATACAAGATATTTTATTTACAAATCAAGGGAAAATGTGATATCTTGGCATGCAGTGCTGTATGTTTTCATTTATTGAAAAGTTTACACATTTCGTTTCTTAGATAAACCGTATGCTATTAGAGGCATCTTTTCTAAAAAATTTGGGTGGCCGTGAAAACGGCCGTTTGGTATATTTCAAAGTCGTACAGACTTTTTACTTGCTGGCTGACTTCTGGGTCTTCTTGGGGAGGAGTACGGCCTGGATGTTGGGCAGAACACCACCCTGGGCGATGGTCACGCCGGACAGGAGTTTGTTCAACTCCTCGTCGTTACGGATGGCCAGCTGCAGATGACGGGGGATGATTCTGGTCTTCTTGTTGTCGCGGGCGGCGTTGCCTGCCAACTCCAAAACTTCGGCGGCCAAGTATTCAAGAACGGCGGCCAAGTACACGGGGGCACCGGCTCCCACTCTCTCGGCGTAGTTGCCCTTCCTCAGCAGACGGTGGATACGACCCACGGGGAACTGAAGTCCGGCACGGGATGATCGGCTCTTGGCCTTTCCCTTCACTTTGCCTCCTTTACCACGTCCTGACATCTTTGATCTGTTAATAAGAGTAGTTGACGCTCAAGAAATGAAATCAACGAATAACTCACAACAGCCTTCGCGACCCTATTTAAACACGCGGGCGGATTGAAATGTGCAGCCAATCGGCGCGATCGTATTTCGTACACTTTGTCGCTCGCCGAACAACACTAGTTTTCTCGAGGGTCCGTAATGTACTTGCCCACCGTTATCCGTCCGTGCGATATAAAAGCAGCGCGGCGCGAGTCGACATTCATAGTTTTCAGTTTGTATACAACCTGTAAACATGCCACCCAAAGTTGGATCTAAAGGAGCTAAGAAAGCAGCCACCAAGGCCAAGGCCCAGAGAACTGGGGACAAGAAAAAACGCAGGAAGAGGAGGGAATCCTATGCCATTTACATCTACAAGGTGCTGAAACAGGTTCACCCAGACACTGGTGTTTCCAGCAAGGCCATGAGCATCATGAACTCTTTCGTCAACGACATCTTTGAGAGAATCGCTGCCGAGGCCTCCCGTCTCGCTCACTACAACAAGCGATCTACCATCACCAGCAGAGAGATCCAGACTGCTGTCCGTCTCCTTCTGCCCGGTGAATTGGCCAAGCACGCTGTCTCTGAGGGAACCAAGGCCGTCACCAAGTACACCAGCAGCAAGTAAACTGCAAACTTGCAGTCCAGAAAAAAATAAACGGCCCTTTTCAGGGCCACACAAATTTTTCGAAAAGATATCTTCATTACATCGTCGAGAAACGAAGTAGTTTGTTAAGTGTGTGTGTAGCTTATCTTATTATTGTAATTTTTCTTTAATATTAGATCTATCTAAGCCTATATATTTTTACTTTGCATTTCTTTCTTTTTCCCTGATTTAGTCTGTTCTCCCTAATGATTTTAAATGTGTACAGTCTATGACTGGAAAAAATAAAAGTGTGCACACACACACACACACACACACACACCTTCAGAAAAATAAACCAACATGTGCATGCCCATCCTATTAAGTGTACATTAAATAATTACAGACAGTGAAATCCCACAAGGCCTTATAATAACACAACAGTGCATGTATGGTATACAAAAACTTAGTTCAGGCCTTCTAATTTATATAAAGGCATGTTATTTTAAGCCTAAAAGCAACACAGCCACACTTTTTCAAGTCAAATAAAAAAGAAAGCCAGCTAACAAGTGATTAGTGTAAAATGAGGGACCTAGGAGTTCAATGTTAAGCCACGATTAATTTAATTTCTCCTCTCTCTCTCTCTCTCTCTCTCTCTCTCTCTCTCTCTCTCTCTCTCTCTCTCTCACTCATTTTGTTTTTTTTTTTTGTTTGTTTGTTTGTTTGGTTTTGTTTTTTTTTTTTTTTTTTGGAATGATTCTAGTTTTGGTTCTGTTGGTGCATATAATATTGATTTATAGCGTAACGAGTTGTGCATCTGAAATATGGGCAATCTAATATACAGGTTTTAGATGTAGACAAAGTGCATTAAGATTTTACTAGTATCATTTAACAGTACAAGCTATGAAATATTTACCATGTTCATTGTGGATATTGAACAACATCCCTTAAAATTCCCTAAGAAAAAGAAAATTCTTAGTTATTAATTTATGTAACAAAACAGTGAATATTGACTTATATAATATAGACTTTCAAATAATAAAGTTATTGTTGAGAACGATGATGTATACAAAAGTGAAATTTATCGCCTGGGTCTAGCTGATTCATACCGAGATGCGAATTCTCTTTGAAGAGGAGATGGGTGAACAAGACGTGCAGAATGCCTATATCTTCAGATAAATTATAATACAAAAATCATATTCAATTTGTGAATTTAGACAGTATTTAGAGTGAAGTTATCATTGTTGAAATTAATGAAATTATACACACACACACACACACACACACACACACATACATATATATATATATATATATATATATATATATATATATATATATATATGCATTCTTATTGATGGTTTTTTTTTTTCTTTTTCCATATGTCATTGAAATATGTTAAGGTGAGATGTATAAAAACATAAATTCATTAACTTTCAAAACTTTTCTTAAATAACCTATTGAATCAGATATAATATTGTAATGATGGTATACTTCTATCAAGGAATGTGTGATGTTTTCAAACATAAAGATTATAGCAGATATCTTTATCACCAAAATATTGTAATTACATCTACCAACATCTCATTGAACATTTTGCATTGTGAATATCCTTTATTAAAAACATTACACATAAAGTACTGGAAATATGTACAATAAACATGTCATCCAATAAACTTCATCCCAAGAACTTGCATCTTCAAGTTGATTGAGTTTTTCATGTTTTGCAGATAAGATATTCAGAACAATCTCCTATAATAGTTAAGGTTTTGTTTTGTGCAAGTGTGTGTGTTTTGTTTGTTTTGCACAGCTCTGGAGCAAGATACATTCATTGCACACACTGCTAGTTATGGGACATATTTTGATATGAATGTTATTTATATGGTAATGGAATGATGAAATATAACATGCAACTATGAGTTGATACTTTATTCTGGAGATGAATGTTAAAAAAAAAAAAAATGTATGAACCCTTATTTTGTGTATTAAATTTTATTAACCTACTATTCATTTCATGTGATGCCGATGTTGGGACCCAAATGTTACAATGTGAATCATGAAACAATAACATAAAATCAGCTGTGTGAATTCATATTTTAATTGTTGATAGAGTTGAGTTTAAAGCAAAATCAAGGCATATAACAAGAAAGATAACTCTTGCTACCTTGTGCAGCACAATTTGACTGCAGAAGTTATGTAGCCTACACACAATGTTACATGTAAAAATTGTGTTACAGGACTAGTATTTAGATATTCACCTCCCTCGACGTGTCTCACTCAGTATACTGTTACAGTATGCATGTTATTTATTACAATTGTAAGTTTTACCAGATTTAACGAAGCTTATGTCATTCAATCATAATTTGAATACTGTGTAAAGTATTTGCTCTGCCCTACCCTTTGTATAAATACTGAATGGGTAGCCGAATAATATGCTTTTTTTCCAGTGACTCAGACATTATGTAGAAATATGATTAAAAAAAAAACCCACACACATTCGTTTCTTTTACACGTCTGCTCAGAGGCATCTTTTCTAAAAATTTGGGTGGCCGTGAAAACGGCCGTTTGTTGTTACGCTTGTAAGCGATGGTAGGGGGTATCTAACCACCGAATCCGTAAAGGGTACGTCCTTGTCTCTTCAGTGCATAGACAACGTCCATGGCTGTGACAGTCTTCCTCTTGGCGTGCTCTGTGTAGGTGACAGCATCACGAATGACGTTCTCAAGGAAAACTTTCAAGACACCACGGGTCTCCTCGTAGATGAGTCCAGAGATACGTTTGACTCCACCTCTGCGTGCAAGACGACGGATGGCGGGTTTGGTGATACCCTGGATGTTATCTCTCAGGACCTTCCTGTGACGCTTGGCGCCCCCCTTTCCAAGACCTTTTCCTCCTTTACCACGTCCAGACATAATTCAGTTCTCAGTAGATTAAACTTCTGAAATGACGCTAGACAGACGGGATAGCGATATATATAGCGCTGTTCGACGACGCGCTAGAGGCACTTGTATCTTGAAAACTTCGGCAGTGCAACGAAGGCACACAGTAAGGAACAGTCTGATTGGTTCCCGCTCTGCGCGCCTTGCTTGTTCTTGTTTACATTTTTTTTTTTTTTTCTATTGATGTACCCTTGAGCTGTTTCTAATCCTGTTATCTCAATTCAGTAGGTCAATATTTTAGAATGTTAAAATTTTATACCCATTTCTAATAAATTCGAATAAATATACATGGTTAGAACTACGTGCACAGTACCTGTATTTAAATCTGTGTTTTCTTTCTTTTTAAATGAATATATATATATTTTTTTTAATTTTATACCCATTTCTAATAAATTCGAATAAAAATACATGGTTAGAACTACGTGCGCAGTTCCTGTTTTTAAATCTGTGATTCCTTTCTTTTTAAATGAATATTTTTATCATTTATTTTCATTTGTACCTATTTTGGCACAATGCAAAAGGTTTTGCACGCAAGTATTAACCACTAACGAGGTTCTCACCTCTTTAATATGTCATTTGATTCAGTATTCATAAAGTAAACGTTTACTCTTTCTCTCTCTCTTGTGAAATTGATGGTATATACTGTGTATTTACATTGCCCACGACAGACACATGTGCAGCTCGTGCTGAACGAGATTCTGCTTTATTAGAATTACTATTTTCTTCTAATGGTTGTGCTTTTGGCATATGTTTGGATACGTGTTCGTAAATGATAACATGTTGTAGTAGCCGATACACTTTTATCTATAGTATTCCCTTTAACTGAAATAGTACAATATTATTGTTGAAATGAACAATGTCATTTACAAATTGTTATACTATCCATTGGCATACCTTTTTCTTATTATTGTAATAATTTCATACTTGTCTGTTAAGGACTCTAAATTAGAAAATAATTGTTCTGTTTTGTACGTTATAATTGCAAGTGTTTTATTCATTTTCGAATTGTCCGTGACATTCATTTTAAACTTATTGTTATAGTTTCGTCTTGTATATAAGTAATGATAGAGTGTAAGATGTCACAATTATGCCAGTATATAGGCTACTTAACACTCAATACGATCACATCTGTTGTTTTCTTGCATATGTATAAATAATAGTTTAGATGCGTTTATGCCAGTATATATGACACTTTCCTACTCCAAATTTGATCTAACATTTATCATGTGGCCTTGTGTTTTAATTTTGTGTATTACGTTTCTTGAGCGCTGTAACATGAAGGCATCTTTTCTAAATATTTTGGTGGCCGTGAAAACGGCCGTTTTGTGTTTTGTCTGAAACAAGAATATGTTTAAGCTCGTTCGCCACGGATACGTCTGGCAAGCTGGATGTCCTTTGGCATGATGGTTACTCTCTTAGCGTGGATAGCACACAAGTTAGTATCCTCAAAGAGTCCGACAAGGTAGGCCTCACTGGCTTCCTGGAGGGCCATGACGGCAGAGCTCTGGAAACGCAGATCGGTCTTGAAATCCTGAGCGATTTCACGGACAAGTCGCTGGAATGGGAGTTTCCTGATGAGCAATTCGGTGCTCTTCTGGTATCTCCTGATCTCACGGAGAGCGACAGTTCCTGGCCTGTATCTGTGAGGCTTCTTAACGCCACCGGTGGCTGGTGCGCTTTTACGGGCTGCCTTGGTAGCCAGCTGTTTTCGTGGGGCCTTGCCTCCAGTAGATTTTCTTGCAGTCTGCTTGGTACGTGCCATCTTCTCTGAGTTCAGATAAAATGAATGACGAGATCGTGTGTTTACTATAGTTTTATACGGTCCTGTGGCTCGTGAATATTTGATCAAACTTCGAAATCAGCGCGCACGAAGTAAGGATGTTTGCGATTGGTTCCGGAGTTAAGAAAGACGCCTTGTGATTAGTCGGGCACATTGTGCTTCGATTGGTCTTAGCTGGAATCATTTCAATCCACCTTTCTGCACAGATTTTGTACTTGGGTTTAAATCTAGGTTATTTGGTTAAAATTATATAATTCTGATAATAAGGATCCATTGAATGAAGAGATAAAAACAATCACAGTAATAATGTTAACAATCGTAATGATTTATCCCTTGTTTTTCTTTTGTTTTGTTTGTTTTTTTTTTTGTCATTTTATGTATCTATTTAATTGTTATTATTATTATTATTTTTTATTTTCTTTTATTTATCTGTAAGATTGTTGGATTTCAAAGCCTTCCCTAGTATACAAAGCCATGCAAATGTATAAATGTATAAAAGGATATTACCATATATTTATTTATTTTATTATTTTTTTTTAATTCTATATACATTGCCCAGTGTTTGGTGGGTGTCATAACACTTGTAAATCAGCCCAACATTGCTTTGCTCTCTTTAAGGACCTGATTTTTTTTTCTTTCATTGTGTTGTTTGTGTTTGTCTCATTTGATTTAAGATATTTCAAGAACTTATCTTGTCAACACATCAAGTCCTGTCAAAACAAGTCCGAAGGGTCAAAGAAATTTTAGCTCAAAAAAACTGATTCTGTAAATTAAAATATGTCAAAGTGATGTATCATGTAATAATAAGCACTGGTATGCAAGTGGTTTTGCTTTCAAGAATTCTTTGGTCATGTACGGGTTACACAGAAGTTGCATCAATAGTCACTACCTTACAAATTTATCTCAGAGTACCAGAGTATGTGCCATTTCATTTTGTGTATGGCTTGATAGTTAGGAAATAAAACAGACAAATTCAAAATATCTGATCATAAAACTTGTGTACTTAACACTGAATTTTGAACCAGTGTTTTTGTGTGATAAAATGGTCTATCATACTTCAAAATTTCATATACACACTTTCACATCCCCTGTTTATTGTCATTCATTTCAATTACTGACTTCGCTCCTCCATTATTAATGTTGTATGTGAGCATAACTTTTTTTTTGGGGGGGGGGGGGGGAGAGGGGGAGATATCATTTTCCAATTTCTTGTACTTTAAAAATATTACTATGATCATATAATTTTACTTTACCCTTAGGCAGTGTTGTATTTCATTTCTAATACTTTAATTTTATTGATTTAGAAATCGCAACAAAATTTCCTAAT
This sequence comes from Saccostrea echinata, assembly GCF_033153115.1. Taxonomy (NCBI): domain Eukaryota; kingdom Metazoa; phylum Mollusca; class Bivalvia; order Ostreida; family Ostreidae; genus Saccostrea; species Saccostrea echinata. The sequence continues at coordinate 2,820,873 of NW_026889830.1, read as the reverse complement.
TTTACATTTTCAGCACAGCCTTATTACAATGTGAGACAAAAAGAGAGAGGAGGGGGGGGGGGGGGGGGACAGAGGCAAACATGCAGACTTTTCATCAACGACTGTAATTGAGGTATCTTTTCTAAAAATGTGGGTAGCCCTGAAAAGGGCTTTTTTTTTTAAGTGGACAGTCTGTCTGGAATGCAAAGACTGCTTATTTCTTGGCGACTGCCTTCTTGGGAGTCTTGGTTTTCTTGGCTGCTGCCTTCTTGGGAGTCTTGGCTTTCTTGGGCTTAGCTGCTGCCTTCTTTGGAGACTTGGGGGCTGCCTTTTTCTTGGGGGACTTGGTCTTCTTGGGTCCGGCTGGTTTCTTGGCTGCTGTCTTCTTCTTGGGAGTCTTGGCCTTCTTCTCTCCGGCAGGCTTCTTGGGCTTGGCGGCGGCCTTCTTGGGCTTGGCTGCCTTGGGCTTGGCAACCTTTTTGGCTTTAGGTTTCTTCTCGGTCTTGGGTTTGTCTCCAAGTTTGAAGGAGCCACTAGCGCCAGTACCCTTTGCTTGCTTCAGAGCACCTTTCTTAACACCGTTCTTCAGGGCCATTTTCAGGTGGGCGTTGATAGAGTTTACATCGTTGCCCACTTTGTAGTTGGCCATGATGTACTTGAGAATGGCCTGTCTGGATGAGCCACCGCGTTCTTTCAGAGATGCAACGGCGGCGCTAATCATGTCAATGTACTTAGGATGTGCAGCAGGCACCTTAGGCTTTGCGGCCTTCTTCTTGGCTGGGGACTTTGCTGGTGCAGCAGTATCGGCCATGGCTACTTAGGAGAGTAAAACGACGACTTACTTCTCGGGAACAGTGAACACTGGAATACTTGGGTCACACGCACTTGCTGTTTTTGTTTACACTGAGCGCGGACCGCCTAGAAAACATCCAGTGTGTCGAGACGTACGTGTTTTTGTTCGTGCATGTGTGTTTCAATGTGGGTATTTGCATCCGCGCTGCAGCTCAACGAAGGGTCTCTATCACAAAATATGAGCATAGTCCCAACCTCTACATTCCTCTCTATCATTCTATCTATTTACATTTTTAGATTGTTCTCTTTGTAGTGTTCAAAATCAAGAAAATAGGCCTCCAAACTCGCATGTCTGAATTTCACGTTACGATTCAAGTTGAAAATTTTGCTTGAAAAGACAAATTTCAGTGATGATTTATCTTAAACTTTTCCTAGACACGTTTAAAAATGCCAACTGGATCTCTCCGTCCTGTGAATATCCTCAGTTTGCCCTAAAACTGTGAGAAACCCACACAGACTCTGTATTGTATCATACCTTCCTATTTAGGCAGTATAGAAGTGCAACCGACAGATTGAAAATAATGAAATTTAAACTATTTTTCACAATTAATTTATTTATATTTTGAATTTTTCTGTTTAAATCTGTTTGTTTTGATGTTCGCAGATGACACCGTAATATTCGCTAACTCACCCGAAGAATTACAGTATATGCTTGACGCGTTACATGGATATGTTACCTCGTGGAATTTGACTGTTAACACTGAAAAAAAAACCCAAAATTTTAGTATTCAGAAAAGGAGGATGCGTAAATTTTTCATGGACATATAACAATGAAATTTTGGAAATTGTCGACTCTTTTAATTACCTAGGATTATATTTAAATTATAACGGTAAATTCAATGGTACGCAAAAGAAATTAGCTGAACAAGGTCAAAAAGCACTATCTGGTTTAAACCGTAATATACAGAAATTTGAATTCAACGTCGAAACCCGATGTCAACTCTTTGATACATATGTTGGAAGTGTTATCTCGTATGGAAGCGAAATCTGGGGTTTTCATAAATCTCCGGAAATTGAAAGACTGCATTTATCCTTTTGTAAAATTACCCTCGGTGTTAGGCGCAATGTATGCAATTATATGATTCATAGAGAATTGGGACGATATCCACTTATTATACAAAGGAAATTGAAAATTATGAAATTCTGGTGTAAATTATTAAAAACAGAAAACTGCATTTAAAAATCTTCTTATGAATACCTGCGATATGATGCAGAAAATGGGTCGGGAACAAGTATAAACTGGGCGCCTGATGTAAAACTTGAACTATTTAGATTGGGTCTGGGAGAATTTTGGATAAAACAGCAAGCAATAAACTTTGCTCATTTTATGCACGTGTATAAAAATAGAATCCTAGATATATACCTCCAAGAGTGCACTGCATTTATGGATAATTCGTCAAAATGCTTTCTATATAAACATATTGTCCAATCTGACTTCTGTAAAATGCAATTCTATTTAACAAAACCTTTTCAGAGTAATTTAAAAAAAAACAAAAACAAAAAAAAAAAAAAAACCATATTTCCCGCACTAGACTTTCGTCTCACTATCTTAACATAGAATGCGGAAGGTACCAAGGCAAAAGTAGAGAGGATAGATTATGCGATGTTTGTAATACACGTGAAATAGAAGACGAATTCCATTTCATTCTTCAATGCCCTAGATATCTAAATTGAAGAAAAAAATATATAAATGAATATTATTACAAATTGCCAAGTACTTTTAAATTAATCCAATTGTTGGGTACCAACCGCATATCTACTTTGGTTGGTTTAGGGAAATATATTCATTATGCCCTAATATTACGTAACGAAGATCAATCAGGTTAACCTAATTTCTATCTGTGTAAGGTTTATATTTTCAGATGTCTGTACATTAAAACATCATTGCTATATACTGTATTATAACTTTGAATTATGATTATATTGTACTTCATTTGTTCATTATATATTATTGTATACTATAAATGAGTGGAACTGTGGGACTGAGGAACACTTGACCAGGGGTTTCACCCCCCAATTTAGGCTCACTGAGAGTCTTAAATTTTGTAATATATGTTATTATATGTTATTTTTGTAAACTGATGGGCTGTATTGCCCAAAGTTATATCCTGAATAAACTAATATACAACAACAACAAACAATGAAACCTTAGTCTAGATATATAATATGTTTGTCTCAGCCAGTGTGTTCCCTTGCGCCTGTCCAAATATTCATATGTACATGATTATTTGCATTTTATTTAAAAATAAATAAATAAATGAAGAATGTAGTAGGGGGAAAATGAAAAAAGAAAGAAACAAGGCGTGACGTTTCGTATTTATTATTAATTCATTTTCATTTCAAGATAATGAACAACGTTCTGAGCTATATTCATACAGCAAATATTCAAAGTTTTTAATCTGAGCACATTCAGAGATATATTTTGGACACGTTTGAAATCGAGCTGTAGAACACGGGATAGTTTTCAAAAGACAACATATAGTAATGCAGTAACAACGATCGATTTCCTGGATAGTAAATTTCTATTCTCTATCCGTATAACATCCCTGCGTACATCAAATCTAGCAATTTCCACAGGAAATGAACCATGCATAATTTTGAGGCGTGTTTTTACAATTATATACTTATAAATCCGAATTGTGTTGAAATACTCTACATAAATGTACCTTTTCTGACATGAACAGTATATATATGGCTGAGAGCGGGTCATAATATTTCATTTGCACGCCGTACATATAAAACATTTAAAAAAAAAAACATTATAAATATTAAAAAAACGTATTTGAGAGCTATTTTAACCCATTTTCCATGATTATTTTTTTTTTCACTGAATTGTGCAGAATTGTTTACATTTTCCTTGTCTTTAGGTCTTAAGGAAAATGATACACGCATCTTTGATGATAATTTTAAAAGAAAAAATCACCAAGACAAAATTTATTATCTGAAATTACTGTGATTTCTTAGCAAATTTGTATGAGTCGTAACTTTTTGATTGACGTGTGATATCATATATATAATGTTATAGTCAGACAAATGAGTCGCAAGTAAGGCTGCAATATATACAAGATACAAGATATTTTATTTACAAATCAAGGGAAAATGTGATATCTTGGCATGCAGTGCTGTATGTTTTCATTTATTGAAAAGTTTACACATTTCGTTTCTTAGATAAACCGTATGCTATTAGAGGCATCTTTTCTAAAAAATTTGGGTGGCCGTGAAAACGGCCGTTTGGTATATTTCAAAGTCGTACAGACTTTTTACTTGCTGGCTGACTTCTGGGTCTTCTTGGGGAGGAGTACGGCCTGGATGTTGGGCAGAACACCACCCTGGGCGATGGTCACGCCGGACAGGAGTTTGTTCAACTCCTCGTCGTTACGGATGGCCAGCTGCAGATGACGGGGGATGATTCTGGTCTTCTTGTTGTCGCGGGCGGCGTTGCCTGCCAACTCCAAAACTTCGGCGGCCAAGTATTCAAGAACGGCGGCCAAGTACACGGGGGCACCGGCTCCCACTCTCTCGGCGTAGTTGCCCTTCCTCAGCAGACGGTGGATACGACCCACGGGGAACTGAAGTCCGGCACGGGATGATCGGCTCTTGGCCTTTCCCTTCACTTTGCCTCCTTTACCACGTCCTGACATCTTTGATCTGTTAATAAGAGTAGTTGACGCTCAAGAAATGAAATCAACGAATAACTCACAACAGCCTTCGCGACCCTATTTAAACACGCGGGCGGATTGAAATGTGCAGCCAATCGGCGCGATCGTATTTCGTACACTTTGTCGCTCGCCGAACAACACTAGTTTTCTCGAGGGTCCGTAATGTACTTGCCCACCGTTATCCGTCCGTGCGATATAAAAGCAGCGCGGCGCGAGTCGACATTCATAGTTTTCAGTTTGTATACAACCTGTAAACATGCCACCCAAAGTTGGATCTAAAGGAGCTAAGAAAGCAGCCACCAAGGCCAAGGCCCAGAGAACTGGGGACAAGAAAAAACGCAGGAAGAGGAGGGAATCCTATGCCATTTACATCTACAAGGTGCTGAAACAGGTTCACCCAGACACTGGTGTTTCCAGCAAGGCCATGAGCATCATGAACTCTTTCGTCAACGACATCTTTGAGAGAATCGCTGCCGAGGCCTCCCGTCTCGCTCACTACAACAAGCGATCTACCATCACCAGCAGAGAGATCCAGACTGCTGTCCGTCTCCTTCTGCCCGGTGAATTGGCCAAGCACGCTGTCTCTGAGGGAACCAAGGCCGTCACCAAGTACACCAGCAGCAAGTAAACTGCAAACTTGCAGTCCAGAAAAAAATAAACGGCCCTTTTCAGGGCCACACAAATTTTTCGAAAAGATATCTTCATTACATCGTCGAGAAACGAAGTAGTTTGTTAAGTGTGTGTGTAGCTTATCTTATTATTGTAATTTTTCTTTAATATTAGATCTATCTAAGCCTATATATTTTTACTTTGCATTTCTTTCTTTTTCCCTGATTTAGTCTGTTCTCCCTAATGATTTTAAATGTGTACAGTCTATGACTGGAAAAAATAAAAGTGTGCACACACACACACACACACACACACACCTTCAGAAAAATAAACCAACATGTGCATGCCCATCCTATTAAGTGTACATTAAATAATTACAGACAGTGAAATCCCACAAGGCCTTATAATAACACAACAGTGCATGTATGGTATACAAAAACTTAGTTCAGGCCTTCTAATTTATATAAAGGCATGTTATTTTAAGCCTAAAAGCAACACAGCCACACTTTTTCAAGTCAAATAAAAAAGAAAGCCAGCTAACAAGTGATTAGTGTAAAATGAGGGACCTAGGAGTTCAATGTTAAGCCACGATTAATTTAATTTCTCCTCTCTCTCTCTCTCTCTCTCTCTCTCTCTCTCTCTCTCTCTCTCTCTCTCTCTCACTCATTTTGTTTTTTTTTTTTGTTTGTTTGTTTGTTTGGTTTTGTTTTTTTTTTTTTTTTTTGGAATGATTCTAGTTTTGGTTCTGTTGGTGCATATAATATTGATTTATAGCGTAACGAGTTGTGCATCTGAAATATGGGCAATCTAATATACAGGTTTTAGATGTAGACAAAGTGCATTAAGATTTTACTAGTATCATTTAACAGTACAAGCTATGAAATATTTACCATGTTCATTGTGGATATTGAACAACATCCCTTAAAATTCCCTAAGAAAAAGAAAATTCTTAGTTATTAATTTATGTAACAAAACAGTGAATATTGACTTATATAATATAGACTTTCAAATAATAAAGTTATTGTTGAGAACGATGATGTATACAAAAGTGAAATTTATCGCCTGGGTCTAGCTGATTCATACCGAGATGCGAATTCTCTTTGAAGAGGAGATGGGTGAACAAGACGTGCAGAATGCCTATATCTTCAGATAAATTATAATACAAAAATCATATTCAATTTGTGAATTTAGACAGTATTTAGAGTGAAGTTATCATTGTTGAAATTAATGAAATTATACACACACACACACACACACACACACACACATACATATATATATATATATATATATATATATATATATATATATATATATATGCATTCTTATTGATGGTTTTTTTTTTTCTTTTTCCATATGTCATTGAAATATGTTAAGGTGAGATGTATAAAAACATAAATTCATTAACTTTCAAAACTTTTCTTAAATAACCTATTGAATCAGATATAATATTGTAATGATGGTATACTTCTATCAAGGAATGTGTGATGTTTTCAAACATAAAGATTATAGCAGATATCTTTATCACCAAAATATTGTAATTACATCTACCAACATCTCATTGAACATTTTGCATTGTGAATATCCTTTATTAAAAACATTACACATAAAGTACTGGAAATATGTACAATAAACATGTCATCCAATAAACTTCATCCCAAGAACTTGCATCTTCAAGTTGATTGAGTTTTTCATGTTTTGCAGATAAGATATTCAGAACAATCTCCTATAATAGTTAAGGTTTTGTTTTGTGCAAGTGTGTGTGTTTTGTTTGTTTTGCACAGCTCTGGAGCAAGATACATTCATTGCACACACTGCTAGTTATGGGACATATTTTGATATGAATGTTATTTATATGGTAATGGAATGATGAAATATAACATGCAACTATGAGTTGATACTTTATTCTGGAGATGAATGTTAAAAAAAAAAAAAATGTATGAACCCTTATTTTGTGTATTAAATTTTATTAACCTACTATTCATTTCATGTGATGCCGATGTTGGGACCCAAATGTTACAATGTGAATCATGAAACAATAACATAAAATCAGCTGTGTGAATTCATATTTTAATTGTTGATAGAGTTGAGTTTAAAGCAAAATCAAGGCATATAACAAGAAAGATAACTCTTGCTACCTTGTGCAGCACAATTTGACTGCAGAAGTTATGTAGCCTACACACAATGTTACATGTAAAAATTGTGTTACAGGACTAGTATTTAGATATTCACCTCCCTCGACGTGTCTCACTCAGTATACTGTTACAGTATGCATGTTATTTATTACAATTGTAAGTTTTACCAGATTTAACGAAGCTTATGTCATTCAATCATAATTTGAATACTGTGTAAAGTATTTGCTCTGCCCTACCCTTTGTATAAATACTGAATGGGTAGCCGAATAATATGCTTTTTTTCCAGTGACTCAGACATTATGTAGAAATATGATTAAAAAAAAAAACCACACACATTCGTTTCTTTTACACGTCTGCTCAGAGGCATCTTTTCTAAAAATTTGGGTGGCCGTGAAAACGGCCGTTTGTTGTTACGCTTGTAAGCGATGGTAGGGGGTATCTAACCACCGAATCCGTAAAGGGTACGTCCTTGTCTCTTCAGTGCATAGACAACGTCCATGGCTGTGACAGTCTTCCTCTTGGCGTGCTCTGTGTAGGTGACAGCATCACGAATGACGTTCTCAAGGAAAACTTTCAAGACACCACGGGTCTCCTCGTAGATGAGTCCAGAGATACGTTTGACTCCACCTCTGCGTGCAAGACGACGGATGGCGGGTTTGGTGATACCCTGGATGTTATCTCTCAGGACCTTCCTGTGACGCTTGGCGCCCCCCTTTCCAAGACCTTTTCCTCCTTTACCACGTCCAGACATAATTCAGTTCTCAGTAGATTAAACTTCTGAAATGACGCTAGACAGACGGGATAGCGATATATATAGCGCTGTTCGACGACGCGCTAGAGGCACTTGTATCTTGAAAACTTCGGCAGTGCAACGAAGGCACACAGTAAGGAACAGTCTGATTGGTTCCCGCTCTGCGCGCCTTGCTTGTTCTTGTTTACATTTTTTTTTTTTTTTCTATTGATGTACCCTTGAGCTGTTTCTAATCCTGTTATCTCAATTCAGTAGGTCAATATTTTAGAATGTTAAAATTTTATACCCATTTCTAATAAATTCGAATAAATATACATGGTTAGAACTACGTGCACAGTACCTGTATTTAAATCTGTGTTTTCTTTCTTTTTAAATGAATATATATATATTTTTTTTAATTTTATACCCATTTCTAATAAATTCGAATAAAAATACATGGTTAGAACTACGTGCGCAGTTCCTGTTTTTAAATCTGTGATTCCTTTCTTTTTAAATGAATATTTTTATCATTTATTTTCATTTGTACCTATTTTGGCACAATGCAAAAGGTTTTGCACGCAAGTATTAACCACTAACGAGGTTCTCACCTCTTTAATATGTCATTTGATTCAGTATTCATAAAGTAAACGTTTACTCTTTCTCTCTCTCTTGTGAAATTGATGGTATATACTGTGTATTTACATTGCCCACGACAGACACATGTGCAGCTCGTGCTGAACGAGATTCTGCTTTATTAGAATTACTATTTTCTTCTAATGGTTGTGCTTTTGGCATATGTTTGGATACGTGTTCGTAAATGATAACATGTTGTAGTAGCCGATACACTTTTATCTATAGTATTCCCTTTAACTGAAATAGTACAATATTATTGTTGAAATGAACAATGTCATTTACAAATTGTTATACTATCCATTGGCATACCTTTTTCTTATTATTGTAATAATTTCATACTTGTCTGTTAAGGACTCTAAATTAGAAAATAATTGTTCTGTTTTGTACGTTATAATTGCAAGTGTTTTATTCATTTTCGAATTGTCCGTGACATTCATTTTAAACTTATTGTTATAGTTTCGTCTTGTATATAAGTAATGATAGAGTGTAAGATGTCACAATTATGCCAGTATATAGGCTACTTAACACTCAATACGATCACATCTGTTGTTTTCTTGCATATGTATAAATAATAGTTTAGATGCGTTTATGCCAGTATATATGACACTTTCCTACTCCAAATTTGATCTAACATTTATCATGTGGCCTTGTGTTTTAATTTTGTGTATTACGTTTCTTGAGCGCTGTAACATGAAGGCATCTTTTCTAAATATTTTGGTGGCCGTGAAAACGGCCGTTTTGTGTTTTGTCTGAAACAAGAATATGTTTAAGCTCGTTCGCCACGGATACGTCTGGCAAGCTGGATGTCCTTTGGCATGATGGTTACTCTCTTAGCGTGGATAGCACACAAGTTAGTATCCTCAAAGAGTCCGACAAGGTAGGCCTCACTGGCTTCCTGGAGGGCCATGACGGCAGAGCTCTGGAAACGCAGATCGGTCTTGAAATCCTGAGCGATTTCACGGACAAGTCGCTGGAATGGGAGTTTCCTGATGAGCAATTCGGTGCTCTTCTGGTATCTCCTGATCTCACGGAGAGCGACAGTTCCTGGCCTGTATCTGTGAGGCTTCTTAACGCCACCGGTGGCTGGTGCGCTTTTACGGGCTGCCTTGGTAGCCAGCTGTTTTCGTGGGGCCTTGCCTCCAGTAGATTTTCTTGCAGTCTGCTTGGTACGTGCCATCTTCTCTGAGTTCAGATAAAATGAATGACGAGATCGTGTGTTTACTATAGTTTTATACGGTCCTGTGGCTCGTGAATATTTGATCAAACTTCGAAATCAGCGCGCACGAAGTAAGGATGTTTGCGATTGGTTCCGGAGTTAAGAAAGACGCCTTGTGATTAGTCGGGCACATTGTGCTTCGATTGGTCTTAGCTGGAATCATTTCAATCCACCTTTCTGCACAGATTTTGTACTTGGGTTTAAATCTAGGTTATTTGGTTAAAATTATATAATTCTGATAATAAGGATCCATTGAATGAAGAGATAAAAACAATCACAGTAATAATGTTAACAATCGTAATGATTTATCCCTTGTTTTTCTTTTGTTTTGTTTGTTTTTTTTTTTGTCATTTTATGTATCTATTTAATTGTTATTATTATTATTATTTTTTATTTTCTTTTATTTATCTGTAAGATTGTTGGATTTCAAAGCCTTCCCTAGTATACAAAGCCATGCAAATGTATAAATGTATAAAAGGATATTACCATATATTTATTTATTTTATTATTTTTTTTTAATTCTATATACATTGCCCAGTGTTTGGTGGGTGTCATAACACTTGTAAATCAGCCCAACATTGCTTTGCTCTCTTTAAGGACCTGATTTTTTTTTCTTTCATTGTGTTGTTTGTGTTTGTCTCATTTGATTTAAGATATTTCAAGAACTTATCTTGTCAACACATCAAGTCCTGTCAAAACAAGTCCGAAGGGTCAAAGAAATTTTAGCTCAAAAAAACTGATTCTGTAAATTAAAATATGTCAAAGTGATGTATCATGTAATAATAAGCACTGGTATGCAAGTGGTTTTGCTTTCAAGAATTCTTTGGTCATGTACGGGTTACACAGAAGTTGCATCAATAGTCACTACCTTACAAATTTATCTCAGAGTACCAGAGTATGTGCCATTTCATTTTGTGTATGGCTTGATAGTTAGGAAATAAAACAGACAAATTCAAAATATCTGATCATAAAACTTGTGTACTTAACACTGAATTTTGAACCAGTGTTTTTGTGTGATAAAATGGTCTATCATACTTCAAAATTTCATATACACACTTTCACATCCCCTGTTTATTGTCATTCATTTCAATTACTGACTTCGCTCCTCCATTATTAATGTTGTATGTGAGCATAACTTTTTTTTTGGGGGGGGGGGGGGGAGAGGGGGAGATATCATTTTCCAATTTCTTGTACTTTAAAAATATTACTATGATCATATAATTTTACTTTACCCTTAGGCAGTGTTGTATTTCATTTCTAATACTTTAATTTTATTGATTTAGAAATCGCAACAAAATTTCCTAATTTTACATTTTCAGCACAGCCTTATTACAATGTGAGACAAAAAGAGAGAGGAGGGGGGGGGGGGGGGGGACAGAGGCAAACATGCAGACTTTTCATCAACGACTGTAATTGAGGTATCTTTTCTAAAAATGTGGGTAGCCCTGAAAAGGGCTTTTTTTTTTAAGTGGACAGTCTGTCTGGAATGCAAAGACTGCTTATTTCTTGGCGACTGCCTTCTTGGGAGTCTTGGTTTTCTTGGCTGCTGCCTTCTTGGGAGTCTTGGCTTTCTTGGGCTTAGCTGCTGCCTTCTTTGGAGACTTGGGGGCTGCCTTTTTCTTGGGGGACTTGGTCTTCTTGGGTCCGGCTGGTTTCTTGGCTGCTGTCTTCTTCTTGGGAGTCTTGGCCTTCTTCTCTCCGGCAGGCTTCTTGGGCTTGGCGGCGGCCTTCTTGGGCTTGGCTGCCTTGGGCTTGGCAACCTTTTTGGCTTTAGGTTTCTTCTCGGTCTTGGGTTTGTCTCCAAGTTTGAAGGAGCCACTAGCGCCAGTACCCTTTGCTTGCTTCAGAGCACCTTTCTTAACACCGTTCTTCAGGGCCATTTTCAGGTGGGCGTTGATAGAGTTTACATCGTTGCCCACTTTGTAGTTGGCCATGATGTACTTGAGAATGGCCTGTCTGGATGAGCCACCGCGTTCTTTCAGAGATGCAACGGCGGCGCTAATCATGTCAATGTACTTAGGATGTGCAGCAGGCACCTTAGGCTTTGCGGCCTTCTTCTTGGCTGGGGACTTTGCTGGTGCAGCAGTATCGGCCATGGCTACTTAGGAGAGTAAAACGACGACTTACTTCTCGGGAACAGTGAACACTGGAATACTTGGGTCACACGCACTTGCTGTTTTTGTTTACACTGAGCGCGGACCGCCTAGAAAACATCCAGTGTGTCGAGACGTACGTGTTTTTGTTCGTGCATGTGTGTTTCAATGTGGGTATTTGCATCCGCGCTGCAGCTCAACGAAGGGTCTCTATCACAAAATATGAGCATAGTCCCAACCTCTACATTCCTCTCTATCATTCTATCTATTTACATTTTTAGATTGTTCTCTTTGTAGTGTTCAAAATCAAGAAAATAGGCCTCCAAACTCGCATGTCTGAATTTCACGTTACGATTCAAGTTGAAAATTTTGCTTGAAAAGACAAATTTCAGTGATGATTTATCTTAAACTTTTCCTAGACACGTTTAAAAATGCCAACTGGATCTCTCCGTCCTGTGAATATCCTCAGTTTGCCCTAAAACTGTGAGAAACCCACACAGACTCTGTATTGTATCATACCTTCCTATTTAGGCAGTATAGAAGTGCAACCGACAGATTGAAAATAATGAAATTTAAACTATTTTTCACAATTAATTTATTTATATTTTGAATTTTTCTGTTTAAATCTGTTTGTTTTGATGTTCGCAGATGACACCGTAATATTCGCTAACTCACCCGAAGAATTACAGTATATGCTTGACGCGTTACATGGATATGTTACCTCGTGGAATTTGACTGTTAACACTGAAAAAAAAACCCAAAATTTTAGTATTCAGAAAAGGAGGATGCGTAAATTTTTCATGGACATATAACAATGAAATTTTGGAAATTGTCGACTCTTTTAATTACCTAGGATTATATTTAAATTATAACGGTAAATTCAATGGTACGCAAAAGAAATTAGCTGAACAAGGTCAAAAAGCACTATCTGGTTTAAACCGTAATATACAGAAATTTGAATTCAACGTCGAAACCCGATGTCAACTCTTTGATACATATGTTGGAAGTGTTATCTCGTATGGAAGCGAAATCTGGGGTTTTCATAAATCTCCGGAAATTGAAAGACTGCATTTATCCTTTTGTAAAATTACCCTCGGTGTTAGGCGCAATGTATGCAATTATATGATTCATAGAGAATTGGGACGATATCCACTTATTATACAAAGGAAATTGAAAATTATGAAATTCTGGTGTAAATTATTAAAAACAGAAAACTGCATTTAAAAATCTTCTTATGAATACCTGCGATATGATGCAGAAAATGGGTCGGGAACAAGTATAAACTGGGCGCCTGATGTAAAACTTGAACTATTTAGATTGGGTCTGGGAGAATTTTGGATAAAACAGCAAGCAATAAACTTTGCTCATTTTATGCACGTGTATAAAAATAGAATCCTAGATATATACCTCCAAGAGTGCACTGCATTTATGGATAATTCGTCAAAATGCTTTCTATATAAACATATTGTCCAATCTGACTTCTGTAAAATGCAATTCTATTTAACAAAACCTTTTCAGAGTAATTTAAAAAAAAACAAAAACAAAAAAAAAAAAAAAACCATATTTCCCGCACTAGACTTTCGTCTCACTATCTTAACATAGAATGCGGAAGGTACCAAGGCAAAAGTAGAGAGGATAGATTATGCGATGTTTGTAATACACGTGAAATAGAAGACGAATTCCATTTCATTCTTCAATGCCCTAGATATCTAAATTGAAGAAAAAAATATATAAATGAATATTATTACAAATTGCCAAGTACTTTTAAATTAATCCAATTGTTGGGTACCAACCGCATATCTACTTTGGTTGGTTTAGGGAAATATATTCATTATGCCCTAATATTACGTAACGAAGATCAATCAGGTTAACCTAATTTCTATCTGTGTAAGGTTTATATTTTCAGATGTCTGTACATTAAAACATCATTGCTATATACTGTATTATAACTTTGAATTATGATTATATTGTACTTCATTTGTTCATTATATATTATTGTATACTATAAATGAGTGGAACTGTGGGACTGAGGAACACTTGACCAGGGGTTTCACCCCCCAATTTAGGCTCACTGAGAGTCTTAAATTTTGTAATATATGTTATTATATGTTATTTTTGTAAACTGATGGGCTGTATTGCCCAAAGTTATATCCTGAATAAACTAATATACAACAACAACAAACAATGAAACCTTAGTCTAGATATATAATATGTTTGTCTCAGCCAGTGTGTTCCCTTGCGCCTGTCCAAATATTCATATGTACATGATTATTTGCATTTTATTTAAAAATAAATAAATAAATGAAGAATGTAGTAGGGGGAAAATGAAAAAAGAAAGAAACAAGGCGTGACGTTTCGTATTTATTATTAATTCATTTTCATTTCAAGATAATGAACAACGTTCTGAGCTATATTCATACAGCAAATATTCAAAGTTTTTAATCTGAGCACATTCAGAGATATATTTTGGACACGTTTGAAATCGAGCTGTAGAACACGGGATAGTTTTCAAAAGACAACATATAGTAATGCAGTAACAACGATCGATTTCCTGGATAGTAAATTTCTATTCTCTATCCGTATAACATCCCTGCGTACATCAAATCTAGCAATTTCCACAGGAAATGAACCATGCATAATTTTGAGGCGTGTTTTTACAATTATATACTTATAAATCCGAATTGTGTTGAAATACTCTACATAAATGTACCTTTTCTGACATGAACAGTATATATATGGCTGAGAGCGGGTCATAATATTTCATTTGCACGCCGTACATATAAAACATTTAAAAAAAAAAACATTATAAATATTAAAAAAACGTATTTGAGAGCTATTTTAACCCATTTTCCATGATTATTTTTTTTTTCACTGAATTGTGCAGAATTGTTTACATTTTCCTTGTCTTTAGGTCTTAAGGAAAATGATACACGCATCTTTGATGATAATTTTAAAAGAAAAAATCACCAAGACAAAATTTATTATCTGAAATTACTGTGATTTCTTAGCAAATTTGTATGAGTCGTAACTTTTTGATTGACGTGTGATATCATATATATAATGTTATAGTCAGACAAATGAGTCGCAAGTAAGGCTGCAATATATACAAGATACAAGATATTTTATTTACAAATCAAGGGAAAATGTGATATCTTGGCATGCAGTGCTGTATGTTTTCATTTATTGAAAAGTTTACACATTTCGTTTCTTAGATAAACCGTATGCTATTAGAGGCATCTTTTCTAAAAAATTTGGGTGGCCGTGAAAACGGCCGTTTGGTATATTTCAAAGTCGTACAGACTTTTTACTTGCTGGCTGACTTCTGGGTCTTCTTGGGGAGGAGTACGGCCTGGATGTTGGGCAGAACACCACCCTGGGCGATGGTCACGCCGGACAGGAGTTTGTTCAACTCCTCGTCGTTACGGATGGCCAGCTGCAGATGACGGGGGATGATTCTGGTCTTCTTGTTGTCGCGGGCGGCGTTGCCTGCCAACTCCAAAACTTCGGCGGCCAAGTATTCAAGAACGGCGGCCAAGTACACGGGGGCACCGGCTCCCACTCTCTCGGCGTAGTTGCCCTTCCTCAGCAGACGGTGGATACGACCCACGGGGAACTGAAGTCCGGCACGGGATGATCGGCTCTTGGCCTTTCCCTTCACTTTGCCTCCTTTACCACGTCCTGACATCTTTGATCTGTTAATAAGAGTAGTTGACGCTCAAGAAATGAAATCAACGAATAACTCACAACAGCCTTCGCGACCCTATTTAAACACGCGGGCGGATTGAAATGTGCAGCCAATCGGCGCGATCGTATTTCGTACACTTTGTCGCTCGCCGAACAACACTAGTTTTCTCGAGGGTCCGTAATGTACTTGCCCACCGTTATCCGTCCGTGCGATATAAAAGCAGCGCGGCGCGAGTCGACATTCATAGTTTTCAGTTTGTATACAACCTGTAAACATGCCACCCAAAGTTGGATCTAAAGGAGCTAAGAAAGCAGCCACCAAGGCCAAGGCCCAGAGAACTGGGGACAAGAAAAAACGCAGGAAGAGGAGGGAATCCTATGCCATTTACATCTACAAGGTGCTGAAACAGGTTCACCCAGACACTGGTGTTTCCAGCAAGGCCATGAGCATCATGAACTCTTTCGTCAACGACATCTTTGAGAGAATCGCTGCCGAGGCCTCCCGTCTCGCTCACTACAACAAGCGATCTACCATCACCAGCAGAGAGATCCAGACTGCTGTCCGTCTCCTTCTGCCCGGTGAATTGGCCAAGCACGCTGTCTCTGAGGGAACCAAGGCCGTCACCAAGTACACCAGCAGCAAGTAAACTGCAAACTTGCAGTCCAGAAAAAAATAAACGGCCCTTTTCAGGGCCACACAAATTTTTCGAAAAGATATCTTCATTACATCGTCGAGAAACGAAGTAGTTTGTTAAGTGTGTGTGTAGCTTATCTTATTATTGTAATTTTTCTTTAATATTAGATCTATCTAAGCCTATATATTTTTACTTTGCATTTCTTTCTTTTTCCCTGATTTAGTCTGTTCTCCCTAATGATTTTAAATGTGTACAGTCTATGACTGGAAAAAATAAAAGTGTGCACACACACACACACACACACACACACCTTCAGAAAAATAAACCAACATGTGCATGCCCATCCTATTAAGTGTACATTAAATAATTACAGACAGTGAAATCCCACAAGGCCTTATAATAACACAACAGTGCATGTATGGTATACAAAAACTTAGTTCAGGCCTTCTAATTTATATAAAGGCATGTTATTTTAAGCCTAAAAGCAACACAGCCACACTTTTTCAAGTCAAATAAAAAAGAAAGCCAGCTAACAAGTGATTAGTGTAAAATGAGGGACCTAGGAGTTCAATGTTAAGCCACGATTAATTTAATTCTCTCTCTCTCTCTCTCTCTCTCTCTCTCTCTCTCTCTCTCTCTCTCTCTCTCTCTCTCACTCATTTTGTTTTTTTTTTTTGTTTGTTTGTTTGTTTGGTTTTGTTTTTTTTTTTTTTTTTTGGAATGATTCTAGTTTTGGTTCTGTTGGTGCATATAATATTGATTTATAGCGTAACGAGTTGTGCATCTGAAATATGGGCAATCTAATATACAGGTTTTAGATGTAGACAAAGTGCATTAAGATTTTACTAGTATCATTTAACAGTACAAGCTATGAAATATTTACCATGTTCATTGTGGATATTGAACAACATCCCTTAAAATTCCCTAAGAAAAAGAAAATTCTTAGTTATTAATTTATGTAACAAAACAGTGAATATTGACTTATATAATATAGACTTTCAAATAATAAAGTTATTGTTGAGAACGATGATGTATACAAAAGTGAAATTTATCGCCTGGGTCTAGCTGATTCATACCGAGATGCGAATTCTCTTTGAAGAGGAGATGGGTGAACAAGACGTGCAGAATGCCTATATCTTCAGATAAATTATAATACAAAAATCATATTCAATTTGTGAATTTAGACAGTATTTAGAGTGAAGTTATCATTGTTGAAATTAATGAAATTATACACACACACACACACACACACACACACACATACATATATATATATATATATATATATATATATATATATATATATATATATGCATTCTTATTGATGGTTTTTTTTTTTCTTTTTCCATATGTCATTGAAATATGTTAAGGTGAGATGTATAAAAACATAAATTCATTAACTTTCAAAACTTTTCTTAAATAACCTATTGAATCAGATATAATATTGTAATGATGGTATACTTCTATCAAGGAATGTGTGATGTTTTCAAACATAAAGATTATAGCAGATATCTTTATCACCAAAATATTGTAATTACATCTACCAACATCTCATTGAACATTTTGCATTGTGAATATCCTTTATTAAAAACATTACACATAAAGTACTGGAAATATGTACAATAAACATGTCATCCAATAAACTTCATCCCAAGAACTTGCATCTTCAAGTTGATTGAGTTTTTCATGTTTTGCAGATAAGATATTCAGAACAATCTCCTATAATAGTTAAGGTTTTGTTTTGTGCAAGTGTGTGTGTTTTGTTTGTTTTGCACAGCTCTGGAGCAAGATACATTCATCACACACTGCTAGTTATGGGACATATTTTGATATGAATGTTATTTATATGGTAATGGAATGATGAAATATAACATGCAACTATGAGTTGATACTTTATTCTGGAGATGAATGTTAAAAAAAAAAAAAATGTATGAACCCTTATTTTGTGTATTAAATTTTATTAACCTACTATTCATTTCATGTGATGCCGATGTTGGGACCCAAATGTTACAATGTGAATCATGAAACAATAACATAAAATCAGCTGTGTGAATTCATATTTTAATTGTTGATAGAGTTGAGTTTAAAGCAAAATCAAGGCATATAACAAGAAAGATAACTCTTGCTACCTTGTGCAGCACAATTTGACTGCAGAAGTTATGTAGCCTACACACAATGTTACATGTAAAAATTGTGTTACAGGACTAGTATTTAGATATTCACCTCCCTCGACGTGTCTCACTCAGTATACTGTTACAGTATGCATGTTATTTATTACAATTGTAAGTTTTACCAGATTTAACGAAGCTTATGTCATTCAATCATAATTTGAATACTGTGTAAAGTATTTGCTCTGCCCTACCCTTTGTATAAATACTGAATGGGTAGCCGAATAATATGCTTTTTTTCCAGTGACTCAGACATTATGTAGAAATATGATTAAAAAAAAAACCCACACACATTCGTTTCTTTTACACGTCTGCTCAGAGGCATCTTTTCTAAAAATTTGGGTGGCCGTGAAAACGGCCGTTTGTTGTTACGCTTGTAAGCGATGGTAGGGGGTATCTAACCACCGAATCCGTAAAGGGTACGTCCTTGTCTCTTCAGTGCATAGACAACGTCCATGGCTGTGACAGTCTTCCTCTTGGCGTGCTCTGTGTAGGTGACAGCATCACGAATGACGTTCTCAAGGAAAACTTTCAAGACACCACGGGTCTCCTCGTAGATGAGTCCAGAGATACGTTTGACTCCACCTCTGCGTGCAAGACGACGGATGGCGGGTTTGGTGATACCCTGGATGTTATCTCTCAGGACCTTCCTGTGACGCTTGGCGCCCCCCTTTCCAAGACCTTTTCCTCCTTTACCACGTCCAGACATAATTCAGTTCTCAGTAGATTAAACTTCTGAAATGACGCTAGACAGACGGGATAGCGATATATATAGCGCTGTTCGACGACGCGCTAGAGGCACTTGTATCTTGAAAACTTCGGCAGTGCAACGAAGGCACACAGTAAGGAACAGTCTGATTGGTTCCCGCTCTGCGCGCCTTGCTTGTTCTTGTTTACATTTTTTTTTTTTTTTCTATTGATGTACCCTTGAGCTGTTTCTAATCCTGTTATCTCAATTCAGTAGGTCAATATTTTAGAATGTTAAAATTTTATACCCATTTCTAATAAATTCGAATAAATATACATGGTTAGAACTACGTGCACAGTACCTGTATTTAAATCTGTGTTTTCTTTCTTTTTAAATGAATATATATATATTTTTTTTAATTTTATACCCATTTCTAATAAATTCGAATAAAAATACATGGTTAGAACTACGTGCGCAGTTCCTGTTTTTAAATCTGTGATTCCTTTCTTTTTAAATGAATATTTTTATCATTTATTTTCATTTGTACCTATTTTGGCACAATGCAAAAGGTTTTGCACGCAAGTATTAACCACTAACGAGGTTCTCACCTCTTTAATATGTCATTTGATTCAGTATTCATAAAGTAAACGTTTACTCTTTCTCTCTCTCTTGTGAAATTGATGGTATATACTGTGTATTTACATTGCCCACGACAGACACATGTGCAGCTCGTGCTGAACGAGATTCTGCTTTATTAGAATTACTATTTTCTTCTAATGGTTGTGCTTTTGGCATATGTTTGGATACGTGTTCGTAAATGATAACATGTTGTAGTAGCCGATACACTTTTATCTATAGTATTCCCTTTAACTGAAATAGTACAATATTATTGTTGAAATGAACAATGTCATTTACAAATTGTTATACTATCCATTGGCATACCTTTTTCTTATTATTGTAATAATTTCATACTTGTCTGTTAAGGACTCTAAATTAGAAAATAATTGTTCTGTTTTGTACGTTATAATTGCAAGTGTTTTATTCATTTTCGAATTGTCCGTGACATTCATTTTAAACTTATTGTTATAGTTTCGTCTTGTATATAAGTAATGATAGAGTGTAAGATGTCACAATTATGCCAGTATATAGGCTACTTAACACTCAATACGATCACATCTGTTGTTTTCTTGCATATGTATAAATAATAGTTTAGATGCGTTTATGCCAGTATATATGACACTTTCCTACTCCAAATTTGATCTAACATTTATCATGTGGCCTTGTGTTTTAATTTTGTGTATTACGTTTCTTGAGCGCTGTAACATGAAGGCATCTTTTCTAAATATTTTGGTGGCCGTGAAAACGGCCGTTTTGTGTTTTGTCTGAAACAAGAATATGTTTAAGCTCGTTCGCCACGGATACGTCTGGCAAGCTGGATGTCCTTTGGCATGATGGTTACTCTCTTAGCGTGGATAGCACACAAGTTAGTATCCTCAAAGAGTCCGACAAGGTAGGCCTCACTGGCTTCCTGGAGGGCCTCTGGAAACACAGATCGGTCTTGAAATCCTTAGCGATTTCACGGACAAGGCGCTTGAATGGGAGTTTCCTGATGGGCAATTCGGTGCTCTTCTGGTATCTCCTGATCTCACGAAGAGCGACAGTTCCTGGCCTGTATCTGTGAGGCTTCTTAACGCCACCGGTGGCTGGTGCGCTTTAACGGGCTGCCTTGGTAGCCAGCTGTTTTCGCGGGGCCTTGCCTCCAGTAGATTTTTTTGCAGTCTGCTTGGTACGTGCCATCTTCTCTCTGAGTTCAGATAAAATGAATGACGAGATCGTGTGTTTACTATAGTTTTATACGGTCCTGTGGCTCGTGAATATTTGATCAAAACTTCGAAATCAGCGCGCACGAAGTAAGGATGTTTGCGATTGGTTCCGGAGTTAAGAAAGACGCCTTGTGATTAGTCGGGCACATTGTGCTTCGATTGGTCTTAGCTGGAATCATTTCAATCCACCTTTCTGCACAGATTTTGTACTTGGTTTAAATCTAGGTTATTTGGTTAAAATTATATAATTCTGATAATAAGGATCCATTGAATGAAGAGATAAAAACAATCACAGTAATAATGTTAACAATCGTAATGATTTATCCCTTGTTTTTCTTTTGTTTTGTTTGTTTTTTTTTTTGTCATTTTATGTATCTATTTAATTGTTATTATTATTATTATTTTTTATTTTCTTTTATTTATCTGTAAGATTGTTGGATTTCAAAGCCTTCCCTAGTATACAAAGCCATGCAAATGTATAAATGTATAAAAGGATATTACCATATATTTATTTATTTTATTATTTTTTTTTAATTCTATATACATTGCCCAGTGTTTGGTGGGTGTCATAACACTTGTAAATCAGCCCAACATTGCTTTGCTCTCTTTAAGGACCTGATTTTTTTTTCTTTCATTGTGTTGTTTGTGTTTGTCTCATTTGATTTAAGATATTTCAAGAACTTATCTTGTCAACACATCAAGTCCTGTCAAAACAAGTCCGAAGGGTCAAAGAAATTTTAGCTCAAAAAAACTGATTCTGTAAATTAAAATATGTCAAAGTGATGTATCATGTAATAATAAGCACTGGTATGCAAGTGGTTTTGCTTTCAAGAATTCTTTGGTCATGTACGGGTTACACAGAAGTTGCATCAATAGTCACTACCTTACAAATTTATCTCAGAGTACCAGAGTATGTGCCATTTCATTTTGTGTATGGCTTGATAGTTAGGAAATAAAACAGACAAATTCAAAATATCTGATCATAAAACTTGTGTACTTAACACTGAATTTTGAACCAGTGTTTTTGTGTGATAAAATGGTCTATCATACTTCAAAATTTCATATACACACTTTCACATCCCCTGTTTATTGTCATTCATTTCAATTACTGACTTCGCTCCTCCATTATTAATGTTGTATGTGAGCATAACTTTTTTTTTGGGGGGGGGGGGGGAGAGGGGGAGATATCATTTTCCAATTTCTTGTACTTTAAAAATATTACTATGATCATATAATTTTACTTTACCCTTAGGCAGTGTTGTATTTCTAATACTTTAATTTTATTGATTTAGAAATCGCAACAAAATTTCCTAATTTTACATTTTCAGCACAGCCTTATTACAATGTGAGACAAAAAGAGAGAGGAGGGGGGGGGGGGGGGGACAGAGGCAAACATGCAGACTTTTCATCAACGACTGTAATTGAGGTATCTTTTCTAAAAATGTGGGTAGCCCTGAAAAGGGCTTTTTTTTTTAAGTGGACAGTCTGTCTGGAATGCAAAGACTGCTTATTTCTTGGCGACTGCCTTCTTGGGAGTCTTGGTTTTCTTGGCTGCTGCCTTCTTGGGAGTCTTGGCTTTCTTGGGCTTAGCTGCTGCCTTCTTTGGAGACTTGGGGGCTGCCTTTTTCTTGGGGGACTTGGTCTTCTTGGGTCCGGCTGGTTTCTTGGCTGCTGTCTTCTTCTTGGGAGTCTTGGCCTTCTTCTCTCCGGCAGGCTTCTTGGGCTTGGCGGCGGCCTTCTTGGGCTTGGCTGCCTTGGGCTTGGCAACCTTTTTGGCTTTAGGTTTCTTCTCGGTCTTGGGTTTGTCTCCAAGTTTGAAGGAGCCACTAGCGCCAGTACCCAGTACCCTTTGCTTGCTTCAGAGCACCTTTCTTAACACCGTTCTTCAGGGCCATTTTCAGGTGGGCGTTGATAGAGTTTACATCGTTGCCCACTTTGTAGTTGGCCATGATGTACTTGAGAATGGCCTGTCTGGATGAGCCACCGCGTTCTTTCAGAGATGCAACGGCGGCGCTAATCATGTCAATGTACTTAGGATGTGCAGCAGGCACCTTAGGCTTTGCGGCCTTCTTCTTGGCTGGGGACTTTGCTGGTGCAGCAGTATCGGCCATGGCTACTTAGGAGAGTAAAACGACGACTTACTTCTCGGGAACAGTGAACACTGGAATACTTGGGTCACACGCACTTGCTGTTTTTGTTTACACTGAGCGCGGACCGCCTAGAAAACATCCAGTGTGTCGAGACGTACGTGTTTTTGTTCGTGCATGTGTGTTTCAATGTGGGTATTTGCATCCGCGCTGCAGCTCAACGAAGGGTCTCTATCACAAAATATGAGCATAGTCCCAACCTCTACATTCCTCTCTATCATTCTATCTATTTACATTTTTAGATTGTTCTCTTTGTAGTGTTCAAAATCAAGAAAATAGGCCTCCAAACTCGCATGTCTGAATTTCACGTTACGATTCAAGTTGAAAATTTTGCTTGAAAAGACAAATTTCAGTGATGATTTATCTTAAACTTTTCCTAGACACGTTTAAAAATGCCAACTGGATCTCTCCGTCCTGTGAATATCCTCAGTTTGCCCTAAAACTGTGAGAAACCCACACAGACTCTGTATTGTATCATACCTTCCTATTTAGGCAGTATAGAAGTGCAACCGACAGATTGAAAATAATGAAATTTAAACTATTTTTCACAATTAATTTATTTATATTTTGAATTTTTCTGTTTAAATCTGTTTGTTTTGATGTTCGCAGATGACACCGTAATATTCGCTAACTCACCCGAAGAATTACAGTATATGCTTGACGCGTTACATGGATATGTTACCTCGTGGAATTTGACTGTTAACACTGAAAAAAAAACCCAAAATTTTAGTATTCAGAAAAGGAGGATGCGTAAATTTTTCATGGACATATAACAATGAAATTTTGGAAATTGTCGACTCTTTTAATTACCTAGGATTATATTTAAATTATAACGGTAAATTCAATGGTACGCAAAAGAAATTAGCTGAACAAGGTCAAAAAGCACTATCTGGTTTAAACCGTAATATACAGAAATTTGAATTCAACGTCGAAACCCGATGTCAACTCTTTGATACATATGTTGGAAGTGTTATCTCGTATGGAAGCGAAATCTGGGGTTTTCATAAATCTCCGGAAATTGAAAGACTGCATTTATCCTTTTGTAAAATTACCCTCGGTGTTAGGCGCAATGTATGCAATTATATGATTCATAGAGAATTGGGACGATATCCACTTATTATACAAAGGAAATTGAAAATTATGAAATTCTGGTGTAAATTATTAAAAACAGAAAACTGCATTTAAAAATCTTCTTATGAATACCTGCGATATGATGCAGAAAATGGGTCGGGAACAAGTATAAACTGGGCGCCTGATGTAAAACTTGAACTATTTAGATTGGGTCTGGGAGAATTTTGGATAAAACAGCAAGCAATAAACTTTGCTCATTTTATGCACGTGTATAAAAATAGAATCCTAGATATATAAAGAGTGCACTGCATTTATGGATAATTCGTCAAAATGCTTTCTATATAAACATATTGTCCAATCTGACTTCTGTAAAATGCAATTCTATTTAACAAAACCTTTTCAGAGTAATTTAAAAAAAAAAAACAACCCATATTTCCCGCACTAGACTTTCGTCTCACTATCTTAACATAGAATGCGGAAGGTACCAAGGCAAAAGTAGAGAGGATAGATTATGCGATGTTTGTAATACACGTGAAATAGAAGACGAATTCCATTTCATTCTTCAATGCCCTAGATATCTAAATTGAAGAAAAAAATATATAAATGAATATTATTACAAATTGCCAAGTACTTTTAAATTAATCCAATTGTTGGGTACCAACCGCATATCTACTTTGGTTGGTTTAGGGAAATATATTCATTATGCCCTAATATTACGTAACGAAGATCAATCAGGTTAACCTAATTTCTATCTGTGTAAGGTTTATATTTTCAGATGTCTGTACATTAAAACATCATTGCTATATACTGTATTATAACTTTGAATTATGATTATATTGTACTTCATTTGTTCATTATATATTATTGTATACTATAAATGAGTGGAACTGTGGGACTGAGGAACACTTGACCAGGGGTTTCACCCCCCAATTTAGGCTCACTGAGAGTCTTAAATTTTGTAATATATGTTATTATATGTTATTTTTGTAAACTGATGGGCTGTATTGCCCAAAGTTATATCCTGAATAAACTAATATACAACAACAACAAACAATGAAACCTTAGTCTAGATATATAATATGTTTGTCTCAGCCAGTGTGTTCCCTTGCGCCTGTCCAAATATTCATATGTACATGATTATTTGCATTTTATTTAAAAATAAATAAATAAATGAAGAATGTAGTAGGGGGAAAATGAAAAAAGAAAGAAACAAGGCGTGACGTTTCGTATTTATTATTAATTCATTTTCATTTCAAGATAATGAACAACGTTCTGAGCTATATTCATACAGCAAATATTCAAAGTTTTTAATCTGAGCACATTCAGAGATATATTTTGGACACGTTTGAAATCGAGCTGTAGAACACGGGATAGTTTTCAAAAGACAACATATAGTAATGCAGTAACAACGATCGATTTCCTGGATAGTAAATTTCTATTCTCTATCCGTATAACATCCCTGCGTACATCAAATCTAGCAATTTCCACAGGAAATGAACCATGCATAATTTTGAGGCGTGTTTTTACAATTATATACTTATAAATCCGAATTGTGTTGAAATACTCTACATAAATGTACCTTTTCTGACATGAACAGTATATATATGGCTGAGAGCGGGTCATAATATTTCATTTGCACGCCGTACATATAAAACATTTAAAAAAAAAAACATTATAAATATTAAAAAAACGTATTTGAGAGCTATTTTAACCCATTTTCCATGATTATTTTTTTTTTCACTGAATTGTGCAGAATTGTTTACATTTTCCTTGTCTTTAGGTCTTAAGGAAAATGATACACGCATCTTTGATGATAATTTTAAAAGAAAAAATCACCAAGACAAAATTTATTATCTGAAATTACTGTGATTTCTTAGCAAATTTGTATGAGTCGTAACTTTTTGATTGACGTGTGATATCATATATATAATGTTATAGTCAGACAAATGAGTCGCAAGTAAGGCTGCAATATATACAAGATACAAGATATTTTATTTACAAATCAAGGGAAAATGTGATATCTTGGCATGCAGTGCTGTATGTTTTCATTTATTGAAAAGTTTACACATTTCGTTTCTTAGATAAACCGTATGCTATTAGAGGCATCTTTTCTAAAAAATTTGGGTGGCCGTGAAAACGGCCGTTTGGTATATTTCAAAGTCGTACAGACTTTTTACTTGCTGGCTGACTTCTGGGTCTTCTTGGGGAGGAGTACGGCCTGGATGTTGGGCAGAACACCACCCTGGGCGATGGTCACGCCGGACAGGAGTTTGTTCAACTCCTCGTCGTTACGGATGGCCAGCTGCAGATGACGGGGGATGATTCTGGTCTTCTTGTTGTCGCGGGCGGCGTTGCCTGCCAACTCCAAAACTTCGGCGGCCAAGTATTCAAGAACGGCGGCCAAGTACACGGGGGCACCGGCTCCCACTCTCTCGGCGTAGTTGCCCTTCCTCAGCAGACGGTGGATACGACCCACGGGGAACTGAAGTCCGGCACGGGATGATCGGCTCTTGGCCTTTCCCTTCACTTTGCCTCCTTTACCACGTCCTGACATCTTTGATCTGTTAATAAGAGTAGTTGACGCTCAAGAAATGAAATCAACGAATAACTCACAACAGCCTTCGCGACCCTATTTAAACACGCGGGCGGATTGAAATGTGCAGCCAATCGGCGCGATCGTATTTCGTACACTTTGTCGCTCGCCGAACAACACTAGTTTTCTCGAGGGTCCGTAATGTACTTGCCCACCGTTATCCGTCCGTGCGATATAAAAGCAGCGCGGCGCGAGTCGACATTCATAGTTTTCAGTTTGTATACAACCTGTAAACATGCCACCCAAAGTTGGATCTAAAGGAGCTAAGAAAGCAGCCACCAAGGCCAAGGCCCAGAGAACTGGGGACAAGAAAAAACGCAGGAAGAGGAGGGAATCCTATGCCATTTACATCTACAAGGTGCTGAAACAGGTTCACCCAGACACTGGTGTTTCCAGCAAGGCCATGAGCATCATGAACTCTTTCGTCAACGACATCTTTGAGAGAATCGCTGCCGAGGCCTCCCGTCTCGCTCACTACAACAAGCGATCTACCATCACCAGCAGAGAGATCCAGACTGCTGTCCGTCTCCTTCTGCCCGGTGAATTGGCCAAGCACGCTGTCTCTGAGGGAACCAAGGCCGTCACCAAGTACACCAGCAGCAAGTAAACTGCAAACTTGCAGTCCAGAAAAAAATAAACGGCCCTTTTCAGGGCCACACAAATTTTTCGAAAAGATATCTTCATTACATCGTCGAGAAACGAAGTAGTTTGTTAAGTGTGTGTGTAGCTTATCTTATTATTGTAATTTTTCTTTAATATTAGATCTATCTAAGCCTATATATTTTTACTTTGCATTTCTTTCTATTTCCCTGATTTAGTCTGTTCTCCCTAATGATTTTAAATGTGTACAGTCTATGACTGGAAAAAATAAAAGTGTGCACACACACACACACACACACACACACCTTCAGAAAAATAAACCAACATGTGCATGCCCATCCTATTAAGTGTACATTAAATAATTACAGACAGTGAAATCCCACAAGGCCTTATAATAACACAACAGTGCATGTATGGTATACAAAAACTTAGTTCAGGCCTTCTAATTTATATAAAGGCATGTTATTTTAAGCCTAAAAGCAACACAGCCACACTTTTTCAAGTCAAATAAAAAAGAAAGCCAGCTAACAAGTGATTAGTGTAAAATGAGGGACCTAGGAGTTCAATGTTAAGCCACGATTAATTTAATTTCTCCCTCTCTCTCTCTCTCTCTCTCTCTCTCTCTCTCTCTCTCTCTCTCTCTCACTCATTTTGTTTTTTTTTTTTGTTTGTTTGTTTGTTTGGTTTTGTTTTTTTTTTTTTTTTGGAATGATTCTAGTTTTGGTTCTGTTGGTGCATATAATATTGATTTATAGCGTAACGAGTTGTGCATCTGAAATATGGGCAATCTAATATACAGGTTTTAGATGTAGACAAAGTGCATTAAGATTTTACTAGTATCATTTAACAGTACAAGCTATGAAATATTTACCATGTTCATTGTGGATATTGAACAACATCCCTTAAAATTCCCTAAGAAAAAGAAAATTCTTAGTTATTAATTTATGTAACAAAACAGTGAATATTGACTTATATAATATAGACTTTCAAATAATAAAGTTATTGTTGAGAACGATGATGTATACAAAAGTGAAATTTATCGCCTGGGTCTAGCTGATTCATACCGAGATGCGAATTCTCTTTGAAGAGGAGATGGGTGAACAAGACGTGCAGAATGCCTATATCTTCAGATAAATTATAATACAAAAATCATATTCAATTTGTGAATTTAGACAGTATTTAGAGTGAAGTTATCATTGTTGAAATTAATGAAATTATACACACACACACACACACATACATATATATATATATATATATATATATATATATATATATATATATATAATATATTGTATATATATATTATATATATATATATATATATATATATATATATATATATATATATATATATATATATATATGCATTCTTATTGATGGTTTTTTTTTTTTCTTTTTCCATATGTCATTGAAATATGTTAAGGTGAGATGTATAAAAACATAAATTCATTAACTTTCAAAACTTTTCTTAAATAACCTATTGAATCAGATATAATATTGTAATGATGGTATACTTCTATCAAGGAATGTGTGATGTTTTCAAACATAAAGATTATAGCAGATATCTTTATCACCAAAATATTGTAATTACATCTACCAACATCTCATTGAACATTTTGCATTGTGAATATCCTTTATTAAAAACATTACACATAAAGTACTGGAAATATGTACAATAAACATGTCATCCAATAAACTTCATCCCAAGAACTTGCATCTTCAAGTTGATTGAGTTTTTCATGTTTTGCAGATAAGATATTCAGAACAATCTCCTATAATAGTTAAGGTTTTGTTTTGTGCAAGTGTGTGTGTTTTGTTTGTTTTGCACAGCTCTGGAGCAAGATACATTCATTGCACACACTGCTAGTTATGGGACATATTTTGATATGAATGTTATTTATATGGTAATGGAATGATGAAATATAACATGCAACTATGAGTTGATACTTTATTCTGGAGATGAATGTTAAAAAAAAAAAAAATGTATGAACCCTTATTTTGTGTATTAAATTTTATTAACCTACTATTCATTTCATGTGATGCCGATGTTGGGACCCAAATGTTACAATGTGAATCATGAAACAATAACATAAAATCAGCTGTGTGAATTCATATTTTAATTGTTGATAGAGTTGAGTTTAAAGCAAAATCAAGGCATATAACAAGAAAGATAACTCTTGCTACCTTGTGCAGCACAATTTGACTGCAGAAGTTATGTAGCCTACACACAATGTTACATGTAAACATTGTGTTACAGGACTAGTATTTAGATATTCACCTCCCTCGACGTGTCTCACTCAGTATACTGTTACAGTATGCATGTTATTTATTACAATTGTAAGTTTTACCAGATTTAACGAAGCTTATGTCATTCAATCATAATTTGAATACTGTGTAAAGTATTTGCTCTGCCCTACCCTTTGTATAAATACTGAATGGGTAGCCGAATAATATGCTTTTTTTCCAGTGACTCAGACATTATGTAGAAATATGATTAAAAAAAAAAACCCACACACATTCGTTTCTTTTACACGTCTGCTCAGAGGCATCTTTTCTAAAAATTTGGGTGGCCGTGAAAACGGCCGTTTGTTGTTACGCTTGTAAGCGATGGTAGGGGGTATCTAACCACCGAATCCGTAAAGGGTACGTCCTTGTCTCTTCAGTGCATAGACAACGTCCATGGCTGTGACAGTCTTCCTCTTGGCGTGCTCTGTGTAGGTGACAGCATCACGAATGACGTTCTCAAGGAAAACTTTCAAGACACCACGGGTCTCCTCGTAGATGAGTCCAGAGATACGTTTGACTCCACCTCTGCGTGCAAGACGACGGATGGCGGGTTTGGTGATACCCTGGATGTTATCTCTCAGGACCTTCCTGTGACGCTTGGCGCCCCCCTTTCCAAGACCTTTTCCTCCTTTACCACGTCCAGACATAATTCAGTTCTCAGTAGATTAAACTTCTGAAATGACGCTAGACAGACGGGATAGCGATATATATAGCGCTGTTCGACGACGCGCTAGAGGCACTTGTATCTTGAAAACTTCGGCAGTGCAACGAAGGCACACAGTAAGGAACAGTCTGATTGGTTCCCGCTCTGCGCGCCTTGCTTGTTCTTGTTTACATTTTTTTTTTTTTTTCTATTGATGTACCCTTGAGCTGTTTCTAATCCTGTTATCTCAATTCAGTAGGTCAATATTTTAGAATGTTAAAATTTTATACCCATTTCTAATAAATTCGAATAAATATACATGGTTAGAACTACGTGCACAGTACCTGTATTTAAATCTGTGTTTTCTTTCTTTTTAAATGAATATATATATATTTTTTTTAATTTTATACCCATTTCTAATAAATTCGAATAAAAATACATGGTTAGAACTACGTGCGCAGTTCCTGTTTTTAAATCTGTGATTCCTTTCTTTTTAAATGAATATTTTTATCATTTATTTTCATTTGTACCTATTTTGGCACAATGCAAAAGGTTTTGCACGCAAGTATTAACCACTAACGAGGTTCTCACCTCTTTAATATGTCATTTGATTCAGTATTCATAAAGTAAACGTTTACTCTTTCTCTCTCTCTTGTGAAATTGATGGTATATACTGTGTATTTACATTGCCCACGACAGACACATGTGCAGCTCGTGCTGAACGAGATTCTGCTTTATTAGAATTACTATTTTCTTCTAATGGTTGTGCTTTTGGCATATGTTTGGATACGTGTTCGTAAATGATAACATGTTGTAGTAGCCGATACACTTTTATCTATAGTATTCCCTTTAACTGAAATAGTACAATATTATTGTTGAAATGAACAATGTCATTTACAAATTGTTATACTATCCATTGGCATACCTTTTTCTTATTATTGTAATAATTTCATACTTGTCTGTTAAGGACTCTAAATTAGAAAATAATTGTTCTGTTTTGTACGTTATAATTGCAAGTGTTTTATTCATTTTCGAATTGTCCGTGACATTCATTTTAAACTTATTGTTATAGTTTCGTCTTGTATATAAGTAATGATAGAGTGTAAGATGTCACAATTATGCCAGTATATAGGCTACTTAACACTCAATACGATCACATCTGTTGTTTTCTTGCATATGTATAAATAATAGTTTAGATGCGTTTATGCCAGTATATATGACACTTTCCTACTCCAAATTTGATCTAACATTTATCATGTGGCCTTGTGTTTTAATTTTGTGTATTACGTTTCTTGAGCGCTGTAACATGAAGGCATCTTTTCTAAATATTTTGGTGGCCGTGAAAACGGCCGTTTTGTGTTTTGTCTGAAACAAGAATATGTTTAAGCTCGTTCGCCACGGATACGTCTGGCAAGCTGGATGTCCTTTGGCATGATGGTTACTCTCTTAGCGTGGATAGCACACAAGTTAGTATCCTCAAAGAGTCCGACAAGGTAGGCCTCACTGGCTTCCTGGAGGGCCATGACGGCAGAGCTCTGGAAACGCAGATCGGTCTTGAAATCCTGAGCGATTTCACGGACAAGTCGCTGGAATGGGAGTTTCCTGATGAGCAATTCGGTGCTCTTCTGGTATCTCCTGATCTCACGGAGAGCGACAGTTCCTGGCCTGTATCTGTGAGGCTTCTTAACGCCACCGGTGGCTGGTGCGCTTTTACGGGCTGCCTTGGTAGCCAGCTGTTTTCGTGGGGCCTTGCCTCCAGTAGATTTTCTTGCAGTCTGCTTGGTACGTGCCACCTTCTCTGAGTTCAGATAAAATGAATGACGAGATCGTGTGTTTACTATAGTTTTATACGGTCCTGTGGCTCGTGAATATTTGATCAAACTTCGAAATCAGCGCGCACGAAGTAAGGATGTTTGCGATTGGTTCCGGAGTTAAGAAAGACGCCTTGTGATTAGTCGGGCACATTGTGCTTCGATTGGTCTTAGCTGGAATCATTTCAATCCACCTTTCTGCACAGATTTTGTACTTGGGTTTAAATCTAGGTTATTTGGTTAAAATTATATAATTCTGATAATAAGGATCCATTGAATGAAGAGATAAAAACAATCACAGTAATAATGTTAACAATCGTAATGATTTATCCCTTGTTTTTCTTTTGTTTTGTTTGTTTTTTTTTTTGTCATTTTATGTATCTATTTAATTGTTATTATTATTATTATTTTTTATTTTCTTTTATTTATCTGTAAGATTGTTGGATTTCAAAGCCTTCCCTAGTATACAAAGCCATGCAAATGTATAAATGTATAAAAGGATATTACCATATATTTATTTATTTTATTATTTTTTTTTAATTCTATATACATTGCCCAGTGTTTGGTGGGTGTCATAACACTTGTAAATCAGCCCAACATTGCTTTGCTCTCTTTAAGGACCTGATTTTTTTTTCTTTCATTGTGTTGTTTGTGTTTGTCTCATTTGATTTAAGATATTTCAAGAACTTATCTTGTCAACACATCAAGTCCTGTCAAAACAAGTCCGAAGGGTCAAAGAAATTTTAGCTCAAAAAAACTGATTCTGTAAATTAAAATATGTCAAAGTGATGTATCATGTAATAATAAGCACTGGTATGCAAGTGGTTTTGCTTTCAAGAATTCTTTGGTCATGTACGGGTTACACAGAAGTTGCATCAATAGTCACTACCTTACAAATTTATCTCAGAGTACCAGAGTATGTGCCATTTCATTTTGTGTATGGCTTGATAGTTAGGAAATAAAACAGACAAATTCAAAATATCTGATCATAAAACTTGTGTACTTAACACTGAATTTTGAACCAGTGTTTTTGTGTGATAAAATGGTCTATCATACTTCAAAATTTCATATACACACTTTCACATCCCCTGTTTATTGTCATTCATTTCAATTACTGACTTCGCTCCTCCATTATTAATGTTGTATGTGAGCATAACTTTTTTTTTTGGGGGGGGGGGGGAGAGGGGGAGATATCATTTTCCAATTTCTTGTACTTTAAAAATATTACTATGATCATATAATTTTACTTTACCCTTAGGCAGTGTTGTATTTCTAATACT
This sequence comes from Saccostrea echinata, assembly GCF_033153115.1. NCBI lineage: Eukaryota > Metazoa > Mollusca > Bivalvia > Ostreida > Ostreidae > Saccostrea > Saccostrea echinata. The sequence continues at coordinate 2,787,535 of NW_026889830.1, read as the reverse complement.
TTAATTTTATTGATTTAGAAATCGCAACAAAATTTCCTAATTTTACATTTTCAGCACAGCCTTATTACAATGTGAGACAAAAAGAGAGAGGAGGGGGGGGGGGGGGGGGACAGAGGCAAACATGCAGACTTTTCATCAACGACTGTAATTGAGGTATCTTTTCTAAAAATGTGGGTAGCCCTGAAAAGGGCTTTTTTTTTTAAGTGGACAGTCTGTCTGGAATGCAAAGACTGCTTATTTCTTGGCGACTGCCTTCTTGGGAGTCTTGGTTTTCTTGGCTGCTGCCTTCTTGGGAGTCTTGGCTTTCTTGGGCTTAGCTGCTGCCTTCTTTGGAGACTTGGGGGCTGCCTTTTTCTTGGGGGACTTGGTCTTCTTGGGTCCGGCTGGTTTCTTGGCTGCTGTCTTCTTCTTGGGAGTCTTGGCCTTCTTCTCTCCGGCAGGCTTCTTGGGCTTGGCGGCGGCCTTCTTGGGCTTGGCTGCCTTGGGCTTGGCAACCTTTTTGGCTTTAGGTTTCTTCTCGGTCTTGGGTTTGTCTCCAAGTTTGAAGGAGCCACTAGCGCCAGTACCCTTTGCTTGCTTCAGAGCACCTTTCTTAACACCGTTCTTCAGGGCCATTTTCAGGTGGGCGTTGATAGAGTTTACATCGTTGCCCACTTTGTAGTTGGCCATGATGTACTTGAGAATGGCCTGTCTGGATGAGCCACCGCGTTCTTTCAGAGATGCAACGGCGGCGCTAATCATGTCAATGTACTTAGGATGTGCAGCAGGCACCTTAGGCTTTGCGGCCTTCTTCTTGGCTGGGGACTTTGCTGGTGCAGCAGTATCGGCCATGGCTACTTAGGAGAGTAAAACGACGACTTACTTCTCGGGAACAGTGAACACTGGAATACTTGGGTCACACGCACTTGCTGTTTTTGTTTACACTGAGCGCGGACCGCCTAGAAAACATCCAGTGTGTCGAGACGTACGTGTTTTTGTTCGTGCATGTGTGTTTCAATGTGGGTATTTGCATCCGCGCTGCAGCTCAACGAAGGGTCTCTATCACAAAATATGAGCATAGTCCCAACCTCTACATTCCTCTCTATCATTCTATCTATTTACATTTTTAGATTGTTCTCTTTGTAGTGTTCAAAATCAAGAAAATAGGCCTCCAAACTCGCATGTCTGAATTTCACGTTACGATTCAAGTTGAAAATTTTGCTTGAAAAGACAAATTTCAGTGATGATTTATCTTAAACTTTTCCTAGACACGTTTAAAAATGCCAACTGGATCTCTCCGTCCTGTGAATATCCTCAGTTTGCCCTAAAACTGTGAGAAACCCACACAGACTCTGTATTGTATCATACCTTCCTATTTAGGCAGTATAGAAGTGCAACCGACAGATTGAAAATAATGAAATTTAAACTATTTTTCACAATTAATTTATTTATATTTTGAATTTTTCTGTTTAAATCTGTTTGTTTTGATGTTCGCAGATGACACCGTAATATTCGCTAACTCACCCGAAGAATTACAGTATATGCTTGACGCGTTACATGGATATGTTACCTCGTGGAATTTGACTGTTAACACTGAAAAAAAAAACCCCAAAATTTTAGTATTCAGAAAAGGAGGATGCGTAAATTTTTCATGGACATATAACAATGAAATTTTGGAAATTGTCGACTCTTTTAATTACCTAGGATTATATTTAAATTATAACGGTAAATTCAATGGTACGCAAAAGAAATTAGCTGAACAAGGTCAAAAAGCACTATCTGGTTTAAACCGTAATATACAGAAATTTGAATTCAACGTCGAAAGCCGATGTCAACTCTTTGATACATATGTTGGAAGTGTTATCTCGTATGGAAGCGAAATCTGGGGTTTTCATAAATCTCCGGAAATTGAAAGACTGCATTTATCCTTTTGTAAAATTACCCTCGGTGTTAGGCGCAATGTATGCAATTATATGATTTATAGAGAATTGGGACGATATCCACTTATTATACAAAGGAAATTGAAAATTATGAAATTCTGGTGTAAATTATTAAAAACAGAAAACTGCATTTAAAAATCTTCTTATGAATACCTGCGATATGATGCAGAAAATGGGTCGGGAACAAGTATAAACTGGGCGCCTGATGTAAAACTTGAACTATTTAGATTGGGTCTGGGAGAATTTTGGATAAAACAGCAAGCAATAAACTTTGCTCATTTTATGCACGTGTATAAAAATAGAATCCTAGATATATACCTCCAAGAGTGCACTGCATTTATGGATAATTCGTCAAAATGCTTTCTATATAAACATATTGTCCAATCTGACTTCTGTAAAATGCAATTCTATTTAACAAAACCTTTTCAGAGTAATTTAAAAAAAAAAAACAACCCATATTTCCCGCACTAGACTTTCGTCTCACTATCTTAACATAGAATGCGGAAGGTACCAAGGCAAAAGTAGAGAGGATAGATTATGCGATGTTTGTAATACACGTGAAATAGAAGACGAATTCCATTTCATTCTTCAATGCCCTAGATATCTAAATTGAAGAAAAAAATATATAAATGAATATTATTACAAATTGCCAAGTACTTTTAAATTAATCCAATTGTTGGGTACCAACCGCATATCTACTTTGGTTGGTTTAGGGAAATATATTCATTATGCCCTAATATTACGTAACGAAGATCAATCAGGTTAACCTAATTTCTATCTGTGTAAGGTTTATATTTTCAGATGTCTGTACATTAAAACATCATTGCTATATACTGTATTATAACTTTGAATTATGATTATATTGTACTTCATTTGTTCATTATATATTATTGTATACTATAAATGAGTGGAACTGTGGGACTGAGGAACACTTGACCAGGGGTTTCACCCCCCAATTTAGGCTCACTGAGAGTCTTAAATTTTGTAATATATGTTATTATATGTTATTTTTGTAAACTGATGGGCTGTATTGCCCAAAGTTATATCCTGAATAAACTAATATACAACAACAACAAACAATGAAACCTTAGTCTAGATATATAATATGTTTGTCTCAGCCAGTGTGTTCCCTTGCGCCTGTCCAAATATTCATATGTACATGATTATTTGCATTTTATTTAAAAATAAATAAATAAATGAAGAATGTAGTAGGGGGAAAATGAAAAAAGAAAGAAACAAGGCGTGACGTTTCGTATTTATTATTAATTCATTTTCATTTCAAGATAATGAACAACGTTCTGAGCTATATTCATACAGCAAATATTCAAAGTTTTTAATCTGAGCACATTCAGAGATATATTTTGGACACGTTTGAAATCGAGCTGTAGAACACGGGATAGTTTTCAAAAGACAACATATAGTAATGCAGTAACAACGATCGATTTCCTGGATAGTAAATTTCTATTCTCTATCCGTATAACATCCCTGCGTACATCAAATCTAGCAATTTCCACAGGAAATGAACCATGCATAATTTTGAGGCGTGTTTTTACAATTATATACTTATAAATCCGAATTGTGTTGAAATACTCTACATAAATGTACCTTTTCTGACATGAACAGTATATATATGGCTGAGAGCGGGTCATAATATTTCATTTGCACGCCCTACATATAAAACATTTAAAAAAAAAACATTATAAATATTAAAAAAACTTATTTGAGAGCTATTTTAACCCATTTTCCATGATTATTTTTTTTTTCACTGAATTGTGCAGAATTGTTTACATTTTCCTTGTCTTTAGGTCTTAAGGAAAATGATACACGCATCTTTGATGATAATTTTAAAAGAAAAAATCACCAAGACAAAATTTATTATCTGAAATTACTGTGATTTCTTAGCAAATTTGTATGAGTCGTAACTTTTTGATTGACGTGTGATATCATATATATAATGTTATAGTCAGACAAATGAGTCGCAAGTAAGGCTGCAATATATACAAGATACAAGATATTTTATTTACAAATCAAGGGCCACCAAGGCCAAGGCCCAGAGAACTGGGGACAAGAAAAAACGCAGGAAGAGGAGGGAATCCTATGCCATTTACATCTACAAGGTGCTGAAACAGGTTCACCCAGACACTGGTGTTTCCAGCAAGGCCATGAGCATCATGAACTCTTTCGTCAACGACATCTTTGAGAGAATCGCTGCCGAGGCCTCCCGTCTCGCTCACTACAACAAGCGATCTACCATCACCAGCAGAGAGATCCAGACTGCTGTCCGTCTCCTTCTGCCCGGTGAATTGGCCAAGCACGCTGTCTCTGAGGGAACCAAGGCCGTCACCAAGTACACCAGCAGCAAGTAAACTGCAAACTTGCAGTCCAGAAAAAAATAAACGGCCCTTTTCAGGGCCACACAAATTTTTCGAAAAGATATCTTCATTACATCGTCGAGAAACGAAGTAGTTTGTTAAGTGTGTGTGTAGCTTATCTTATTATTGTAATTTTTCTTTAATATTAGATCTATCTAAGCCTATATATTTTTACTTCGCATTTCTTTCTATTTCCCTGATTTAGTCTGTTCTCCCTAATGATTTTAAATGTGTACAGTCTATGACTGGAAAAAATAAAAGTGTGCACACACACACACACACCCTCACACACACTATGTGTGTTTGTAAACCCTGTCAATTGGACACGTGCTTTAGACGGCACACGTTTAAATGAACACGGAAAAATCCAAATGAACACGAAATGGTGGTGTTCAGTTGGATTTTATCATAAATCAACTGGAAAATGTCCTAGGATGCATCCCATTTCAAAAAAATGAAGTGTTAATTTGACCGGATGCATGAGATCTGTGTAATGAGTGTGTATAAGATGACCACGGATCCATCATTTTTTCTTCTCGGCGAGACTTACACACATTGCGAGTGCGCATGCTCGTTACATCAAATGACGTCGTAAATGACATCATAATACAGTACCCGTTTCACACTTAGTCATGTACATGAGGATGAAGTAAACTTTGTAAAAGGTAAGTAAAAAATCTGTAAATAAATAAATGAAAAATTTTATGTATTAAATATGGCCTATGAATTAATGAGTAAAGATATGTGTCCATTATGACATTACGGCATTATTGTCTACTCAATATTTTTCCTACGGTATGTATACATGTATATGCTGTATAGTTACAATGTGCATCGTTGCATGATTGCAGTATAAATGGTTTTAACCAATATACTAAAAGTTATTATTATTAATGTTAGTAAAAACATAAAGAAATTTTTTTCTATATCTACATGTATGTCTCCGGGAAAATAAACACGTTCCGTATTGGCATTTGTTGTACTCGCGGAGAGAAACTATTTCTGCATCTAATATTTCAATTTTATTGAGTCAACGTTGATCTTTTGCAATGTGTAGCAAAATATATTGTCAAAAATTTTAAATGTTTTCTTGCGTTTCGCATCTTGTTTATGTGTCATGTCAAGTTCGAAGGTTTCGTATTAAAAACGAAAGTAGAGTCGGTCACGCCATGTGTTATGGGCAGGGGAAACGTTCAGTCTGCCTGGGTTATATATAGGTACGTGGGCTACTAAAATCATTGTTAATATTGTGTACACATTAAGCTGTCAACTAAAAAAACACATGTACTTCTGAGGCGTGAATATTAGAAATAATTTCTGCACATTTAAATTATGAAAGGGGAGGGGGGGGCAGCTGTTTACTTCTCCCAGGGACATAATGATATAATTGTTAAGCATGTATAGGTCCCTGCGTCAACGTGATCTTCTAGCCCTGACAAACTGAAGATATAGTGCAGCTTATAATATAAGTTGATATTTATGTCAAAGACATGCTGTGCATTTAGACAGTGACATGCCCTAATTTTAATGTACAAAGATTTCAAAGTATGAGAATTTAAAGATTGATACTTGTCATTTTATTGACATGCACTCATTATTGCATACAGACAATTTTGAGAGAATATGTAAATATAGCTGTGACAGGGACCTATATACTAGTATATAGGTCCCTGACTGTGATGATTCATGAAAATGATGCGACTTCTACTAAGTTACAGTCATTAGAGAATATTTTCCTATTTATTTATCATCCTGGAATTCATGTTTTAAAACTGATGTTATTATTATTATAATACATTTCAGGTAGATTCATTGATTTCGGATCAGAAAATTATCAATGTTCATGGATTCCCAGAACACAGCAGGGAGAAGTTTATGGTATGAATGCAATTATATAATATTCATTCATTTAATAGTATAATTAATTTAAGCTACATGTCAGGAAAAAAACAAACACTACCTGAAGTTCTAATGATCTGAGTTCATGTTCATGATAATGTGTTTGTGTATCAGCATGATCTGTATACCTTTTCCTGCATTGTTTCATACTACAGTCATGAATCAGTGTTTTACATGTAATATTTATTTACCTTAATGACAGTCTGTTGGCCCAAGACCGGCAAATATTTGGGAGGATCAATAAATTTAAAATTAAGTCTGTATGTTATCAGTTAATTGTGCCAGTATAAAAAAATTAAAGGTTCAGTTTAAAGGACAAAGATGGAACTTCACCAGTGATACATGTAGTCCAGATAAAAAGTAAAATAAAATTATTTAAATGGGATATTAAAAAAAAAGATGTTTGCAACTGACAGTCATACCAATAATTTTCATTATTTAGCTATTTTCCATAATAAACAGGACAGATAATTAATACTACACCATTGGCCATTGTTGTCATTGGGGTATACCATGTAATGTATTAATATATTAAACAAATAAGAACTACTATAAATTCTCTTTTATTGTGTGCACACTTTTATTTTCAGCAAAACAAAAAAACAAAAACAAAAAAAAACAAAACAAAACAAAAAAAAAAACAAAAAAACAAAGAAGGAGGGATACACACTTATACATGTATTTATTGGGGTATAATGCAACCACTGAAATTCAAAATGAAGAGATTTACTTCCATTCAGGGATTTAAAAAAAAAAAATAAATGAAAATTAAGATTTTCCAAATGCAGAGAATACAAGTATGTTATATGGAATTATGATTGAACATTTACAAATATTCAAAATCCTTCAAAAGTTTTCTGTCATCAAGGGTGTACATCATAGAGACATAAATAACAGAGATTTGCAGCTGTTTGAAATCTTGCAGTTTTTTTAAACTCACTCCCACTCTAACATGAGGCACTGGAAAATGCAGGGAAAAGTAATTTTTGTTTTTTTTTTTTGAATATGGGATTAATTATGCATAAATTAGTGAAGCTAACATTGGCATTATGTAAAACTGGATCTATTAGCAATTACCGATAGAATAAAAAAATCAAAAATTTCAACAGGTTTTATGATTTTTCCCCTCAAAGTAATAAAAAATGTAATCACACTAGATGACTCTGCTCACTTATTTACATTATCAATAGAAAGGCCAGAGAAGCTACATTTTATATATATACATGCATATATATATATACAATACATGTATATGCTTTTAAAGCAGAAACATTCCTTTATTTCGACAGTTGTTCATTGTTAACCATATTTGTTAACATTATCTATTCAACGAAATTAAATCCCACATGAAATTTTACATTTCAGTATAATGAGTAGGGTTACATTCGTAACAACGAAATTTAATGCCCACAAAACCTTCTCAGATAACAAATAACAAAATTTTATCCCCACGAAAATTTGTGCTTCTACAGTATATAATCAACACCTTAATGCGAGTAAAACTTACAGCAGATGCATTTAGTATTTTTAAGTGCAGTGACTGGAAAAGCACAGTAATTACCCAGACCAAAGTCAACTTAAATCATTATTTAGTGTTAAGGAACAAGTTGTTTGTAAGTGTATTAAAAATACTAAACAAGACAATAAAAGACAAGACAATAACAACAAAAAATATAAGGGGCCTCATAATCTTTTAGAGGGAATCATTATTAATTAATGTTTGATATCGATTGACTGGCAGACCCTGTAAACCTGAGTGATCAATTATGTTAAGAGAAGTTTGTTAATAAAGAGTATCTGTTACCACTTTAACCAGATATTAAAATTTCATTTAAAAGGTAAACATGTTGTTGATAGTGAACAAGTCTGTGTGCCAAGAATATTATATGTAATTTCAAATGAACAAGAAATGTTATCATCTGTGTATTACTTAGATTGCATAAATTAAGCTCTCTGTATATATTTTTTGATGGAATTAGAAGAAATCTGAAAGATTGTAACCCCTTCCCAATTTTTTACCCTCCATGATTATTTTAATTTCAGTTTTCACATACAAATCAATTACACTCTATGTCAATTTTAAATTATATTCCACTTGAATATACTGTACACCAAAGAGCTCTGATTTTATGGTATTTTATGGAGATAGAGACTAATTCGCCCTGGGGTCTAAATCAAATTTAATAAATCTATTGAAATCCTAGCAGTCTGTTATTGAATTTTAGTTAATGCAAGCATTCTTAACAATTGAATAAGAAAATCATATTATATAAAGGCATACATAATGAGCTAATCAGATCTACTTTACTTTCTTGAATTTCAACATGTTCAGCATAGGGTACATTACACCCTAAGAAAAATATTCAAAGACATTAAAGTATTGATGAACAGAAATCTCTACACATTGTTTATTTAAGTGAGAAAACACATGCAAATAAAGTATTCAATTTATTTATCTTGGACTAAAAACATTTTTGATTTAGTGTATAGAGGGTCCTTAACAGTCCTTTAATTGTCTTTAGTCTAATCGGGATCGGTATTCAACTTAACATTCACTTTCATTTTAATCATGCGAATGTGATTTTGACAGCTGAAAAGAATATGTATTAACTGGTTGTGAAACTTTGTTGAGGGTGTACAGTATGAGATATGTACATTTTATGTCGTCTTCACAAGGAGGGTTTAATTCGAATTGAACGTAAGTTAATACAAATTAAATTTGAACCACATTCACATGGAGAATTTATGCAAATAAGTTAATTCAAATTAATTTACTGCGCATCAAATTTCTTTGCATTAACTCCGTGTGAACACTAAGCAATAATTAGAATTAAATTTTGATGCATGCGTAATATAGCACGATTACATGTAAGCCACATGCCATATGTTTGTGGTCAGGTACATTATTTACATGATTAAATACAATGAAACAAATGAAAGCCACCAGTCCTCCTCAATGTTTGGAAATATAGGATTTTTCTTAATATGATGACCTGAAGTTGAAAATACACTGTTTTATAAATAACTATATTTTGTATTTCCTGTCCTATACATACTAACGCTACATTACTAGATATATTATGTATAATGATATACTGATGATGCTTTATCAATGGATAGTAATTATTCATTTTTATTCCTACATTAACTTATTCAGGTGTGACCGGTTAACAGAGGATGCTTACTCCTCCTAGACATCTGATCCCACCTCTGGAATTTCCAGAGGGTCCTTGTTTTTTGCCAGGCACTTCACAGATTTGTATTGCTTATAGATTTTCTTAGATTGATCACTATTCATTATATTTAATTTTTTTCATTCACATGTGTATCTCTTTGAACTCAAAATTGAAGACACCACAGAGGCTTATACATCTGTTTCATATTTGAATATTTTACTAAAGACATTAATGGCAAGGTAACAATTAAACTTTATGATAAACACGTAACTTTAATTTTTCTATTATTAACTTCTCTTACTTATGTAGCATTATCACCTGCATATGGAGTTTAAGTCTCCCATTTGATTCAAAGGGCAAGAGCATGTGTACCAAGTACAAACAATAACTAAAATGAGGCAAGCTATTGGCAAATAAGTTGATGATACAGGTATAGCCAACATTTTGCAAATTCTGTGTTTGTTACAATGACCTTGTTAACAAATACAGTCTACAGATAAGTCAAGTGTTTACTGATGTTTTCATACAGAAATTGTTAGGCTGTTATTTTCATACTGAAGTGTCTACAGATTTATCCATTCACCCTATTATGACAAGGAGCTCACAGCAGGTGTAACTAGTTGACAGGGGATGCTTATTCCTCCATTATAACTCATCCCACCTCTTTTGAGCTTGAATACTGTTTGTAATCTTGATATTTCATTAAAGGTCTTCAACATTCTAATAGATGGGAATCACTTTATCTTTTCAGTTATGAACATTTCTTAGCAACAAACCCTGTAAGAAGAAGGACGTCTGTTCTACAGCTTGTGTTGGATTATAGAACACATGATATCAACCAAGTTTAAAGGAAGCATGTATAGCCACATTAGAAAGATTTAAGGATTGTGAGAAACCAAATATGACAAATCAGAATAACTTCCATGGGAGTGTGAAAAAAAAGAATAGTAGAGTGTAATCCTCAGGACTTTCTTCAGACTTCCATAAAGTCAGGAAATACTGTTGAACTGACAAAATTAACAAAAATCATGATTGTCAAAAATTCAAGGAAGATGTGCAAGTTAAGACTAAGACGGATTTTAGGAGTTTTGATGACAAAGAATCAACCTTTGGAAATATGGCTTTAAACTTGGATCTCTTTATTGGTAATTGAATTAAACATTTATCTTGATTGTTAATAACCTAACAATTATGATTACTACCATTTAATTTTAACTAATTTTTACATGTAGTTTCTCTCATTGATTTTTTTAAATACATATATTTTCAATTTTCATGAAAGCTAAAGGACAAGGTGCATGTATGACTTTACACCCCTTCCCTCTTTTTGAGTTTTTAGCTCACCTGAGATGAAAGCTCAAATGAGCTTTTCTGATCACATGTCTGTCCGTCCATCTGTAAACTTTTCACATTTTCAACTTCTTCTCAAGAACCACTTGGCCAAATTTAAGCAAAGTACAAAACATTCTTGAGTAAAGGGGATTCTAACTTGTTAAAATGAAGGGCCAATTTCCCTTCCAAGGGGAGATCATCAGGAAAATGCAAATAGGGTGGGGTCATTGTAACATCTTTTTTCAAGAAGCAATGAGACAGAAAAGCTGAAACTTATATGGAAGCTTCCTGAGGTAGTGTAGATTCTAGATTATTTAAATCTTGCCACTGGGGGGGGGGGGGGGGGCACAATACTTACTTACTTATAGGAAAAATCTTTAGATATCTCCTTCTCAAGAACCACTGTGGCAGAAAAGCTGAAACTTATATAAATGCTGCCTAAGGAATTGTAGATGATGAATTGTTCAGATCATGGCCCCTGGGGGTAAGGTGAGGCCTCAATAGGGAATGGATGTTTTACATTGAAATATATAGGAAAAAAAAATCTTTAAAAATCTTCTTCTCAAGACTACTGGACTAGTAAAGATAAAATGTAGTTGAAAGCTTCCTGAGGTAGTGTAGATTGTAAATTGTTCAAAACATGTCCCCCGGGGGTAGGGTGGGGCACAATAGGGGATCAAACTTTTACATTGAAATATATAGGAAAAAAATTTAAATATCTTCTTCTCAAGAAATATTGGACTAGAAAAGATGAAAATTAGGTGCAAGCTTTCTGGGGCACAATATAGGGATTATATTGGGTAAATCTTTAAAACGCTTAATTCTTCTCAAGAACAACAAAGCCATGATGAATCATATTAATGTGGAAGCATCCTCTGGTAGCGTAGATTCATTTTTTTTAACAAATAATGGCCACTATATATATGATGGGGCCACAAAATACAATCAAAATTTTACATAGAAATACATGTATATTGGGGGAAAACCTGTTGCAGAACAGCAGGGCCAAAGTGACTCAGGTGAGTGTTGTGGCACATAGGCCTCTTGTTTTGTTGTCAGCCCCTAGCTTTGCTTTGAATCTAATCTCATAAATGCTTTCTCATTCAAAAATTACAAAGTCTAGAGTAAAGATTCATTGAGTTAAAAGTGGGGATGAGTATCGAAATGCAAAAAAAAAATTAATCATGACAATATTTTGACTTAATTGTGTTTTATGATATATATTGATGCATATCACTTTTTTTTTTACTTCTGTTCTACGTGTTCTACTGTAGAATATAAAAAATCATAAAAGTTTTCACTGTAAAATTGTTAGGAATAAATGCATTCTTCAATCATTATGAAATAAGGTTTGTTTATAAGGCCAAATAAAAAAATATGTGTGGTTCCGGTTACCCGACCTTCCCTATTTTATACCCCCGACCCTAACTTTTTTTTTGGCAATTTTCATATTTTTTCCGGAATTTTGATTTCCATCAATGGCTCCAGTTTAAGTTTTAGTTTCAGCAATGACGGCCTCCTTGCAAAACATATTGCAAGTGTTTAATAGTGTTAAATCCAAAGCAAGCTAGCATATAGGTGTCCCCGACCAATATTGACTAGTATATTATCACACCACATCTAAATGCCATTTGCAAAGCAGTGATAGGTATTATTTAGAAAAAAATTAAGAAAATCATTTTGTTAAAAAAAAAAAAATTTAAAAAAAATCCCTACCTACCTACCTACCCTAATTTTTTTGGAAGTGTAAGCGGAACCACACATATTTTTTTGTTTGGCCTAAATATAATTTATAGAATAATTAATACAAAATTCTATATCTCAAAACAAAAACAAACAAAAAAAAAAACCAAAAAAAACAAATTACATTTTGTAAAGTACAATGTACTTTACGATGACTTGAATTCTTTTCTAATTTTTAAATTGACAAATAAAAAAAAGAGTTAAGATAATTTATTGCTTTTAACTGGAAACCAACTTCAGTTGAAAGGTATCTCCATACATGTATTATTAACTGGTATAACAATACACCCCTAATTAAAAGACTATGTGTGACAAATAAAGGACATATAGATTTAATGAATTTATAATTGCAATAAAATCATTAAATACTTTTAGATAAAATCTGTTAAAAGCAGACATGTCAGTTAATTTTGTAAATTTAACCGATAAGAGGGATATGCTGAAGACATTAAGTGTATATGTAGACAACATATTTAAACAAGAGTACATGTTTCAAGGAACACATGTGTCACCTGCTTTGTAGTTTCATTTCAGGTGTAAACAAATCTATGAGTGCATGGTCAGCTTTTTACTTAATTACTATATATAAAGTATGATAAACTGATAGTTCATGCATTTGCCTGTAAAAAAAAAAAGACGTACATGGATTAAGTATACGACTGCAATAGAATCTGACAATCAAAGAAAATATGGTTCCTTAACCCTCAAAGACATGTCAAATAAACATTTAAATTTGAATTTATTAGAAATAACTATTTATCATTTTATTAATTGTTTCCAACAATCCTCCAAAAGATTTCAGTCTGTCTTTACTGCAACCATTGTCAGTCTTCACGATCCATTGTTGAATACTGATCCCGATGTATTTTTATGGTATTTTGAATACATGTATAAGTTTGTGTGGTATCAGAATATTATACAGTTTCAAAGTACTTTTTCATGAGCTAAACATGTTTCCAATAAGCATTCAAAAGAGATTTCAGTCTATCTTTACCATGTGTTTACTGCAAATCTTAGTCTACATGATCCATTGTGAAATACCCATCATGATTTATTTTCATAGTATTTGAATATATTAAAGTTTGTCTGGTAACTGAATATCATAGCCGGTTTCAAAGTACATAATCATGAGATCATGAACATATATTAATGCTAATTATCTAAACCCTGCCTCTCAAAATTCAATATTCATAAGTTTAATTAACTGCCCAAGATATTTTTTGCAAATTAGGTCAAATGTCAAGGTCAAGTGGATTGTAATGCTGATATTTTTTATATTGCCTTATGACAAATAGTATACATGCTAAATAGCATAGACTTACCTCTTAAATGTCAAATATATGTTGTATATCAGCACTATGAACTATTTTAAAGGTCAAGGTCAAAGGTCACAAGGTCGGTACCTCCATGATAATTTACAAAAGCTGTAGTGCCAAGCAATGTATGTGCAAAATATCAAATCCATACCTCTAACAGTTCTTGAGATATAGGGTGTGACAGACAGACGGACAGCTAGACACAGACAGATGCTTGGTAAAGTGATCCCTCAGTGCCAATCTGCAGGCGACACCGAATAGTGAATGAATTCTAGCAATGGACAGGCTTTCTACAGCGCAGTGTATAAATGTGAAAACTTCCTACACACAATATTGTCATTAAAAAGCCCCTGCAACCTTTACATCTAATATTCTTGATAATTACTTTCTTCAAATTTTAAGTATGGCTCCGTGTAAAAATCATGCAGGGGGTGATACATGGGGGGTTTCAGAATTTTTTCAAACTTTGCATGTTGGTAGAGTATGCTAAGATACTACAAAAAATAAAATGATTTTTTATCAATTCTGTGTCTGGTTGCCATGGCAACAGTTAAACTGTTTTCGGTAAAATATGGCTGAAATTTCCTCTAAAAATAGGCAAAAATATCAATATTTCATATGAAATTAAAAGAAAATCAGACAATAAATCACATTTTTGTTTATTTCTCATTCAAATACAGCTCAAATAGTAACTTTTCATAATTAATCAAAATATTTCCATGTCCAGTAAAATGTTCTAATTTTAAGCTGAAAAGGGGAGATAATCCATATTGACAAAAACAGCAAAATATCAATTTTTTGAGGATTTTCAGCTATCAAAAAATTAAAAAACCCTACAGCCAAACCAAAAGGCCATGCTAGTTTCATAGACACCATACCCTATAGCAAATAAAATAATTAAAACATTTTTGTGCAAATGATTATTATTTTCCCAAATTGATTGACGAGTTTCATAAATAAAATGGCAATTTCCCTTTTTTTGTCACAGTACAATATATGCCATACATGTATATGTATGCATGTAAAAGGAAATTGACATTTCAACACAATTTCTTTACATTTCCAAACTCAAATACAACACAATTATTTACTTATCTTAATTAATCTAAATATTTTCATGACCTGTAAGATGTTCCAATTTAAAGCTGAAAAGGGAGATAATCCATATTGACAAAAACAGCAAAATATCAATTTTTTGAGGATTTTCAGCTATCAAAAAATTAAAAAACCCTACAGCCAAACCAAAAGGTCATGCTAATTTCATAGATACCATACCCTATAGCAAATAAAATAATAAAAACATTTTTGTGCAAATGATTATTATTTTCCCAAAACGATTGATGAGTTTCATATAAAAAATGGCAATTTCCCTTTTTTTGTCACAGTACAATAAATATGCCCTATACACATATCATGAATATATAACGGGTATGCATGTAAGAATAAATTGACATTTCAAAAAAAATTCTCAATTTTCCAATTTGAAATACAACACAATTTTACTTTTCATTTAATCAAAATATTTTCATGACCAGTAAAATGTTCTAATTTTAAGCTGAAAAGGGAGATAATCCATATTTACAAAAACAGTATCATATCCCATTTTTGAGGTTTTTTTCAGCCTAAAATTTTTTTTTAAAGTCCAACAGCCAAATCAAAAGCTCATGCTTGTTTTGTACACACCATACCCTATGGGTATGATACATATGGTATTATACAAAAATTGAAATTACATTTATTTATTTATTTTTGGGGGGGGGGGGGGGTTAATATATTGATCCAACAATCATCAAGGGACAATATTTACTTCCTTCTTTAGGATCGGTGAATGCATACATCTAGGCAAGCCAAACCATTATAATGACCTCAAAAACAGAAATAATTGTATAATATACAACTTGACTTTTATTTTAATGATAATATGAAAATCATTTTATGTTTCCCTCTTGGTTACACCTTTCAATATACACCACAAGAATTTTGACCAAATTTTAACTGCATGCAATTGCATGTATTAATTAAATGAATGATGTTTTTTTTACACATCATTACCAAGTCATCTGCTTGTTTTCCATTCAATTTTACCAGTTTACCACACATCAAAATTATTAATTACTGGTACATGTATCAAAATCATTAATTGATAGATTTAAACAATATTTTAATAGTTTACATCTTTGTAAGATGCAATAATGCTGAACAAAATATCACTAATCTCCAATGCTTCTCTTTTGTAGTAACTGACTGTCCTTTGTTTATTTATGAGTCTCTTCTTATGAAATATAAAACTGTAACCTAAAGGTGCTGAAGATCCATAGGAGATGAGAGTCCATGCCTGATTATCTTTATCCAAGTACCAGCATTGAATCCATTCTTTAAACTCTAATCTTTGTTATTCCTAAAATAATAGTTACATATAATTATCATTTACCACATTAAAACTCATTGTTCTACATTGATTTAAAGGTATTAAAGGGTTTTTTTAAATTTATAAACTACTTTACATGGAATCTCAAGTTTACATGTATGTAATGCAGTAATTTCATGTAAAATCTCAAATGGTTGCATGTGCATGGCATGTGGTCCCCCACCTTTGGAGTCTTATTAGTTGGTGGTGTGCAATGATGTTTTTCTTGCTGTCTCAAAAATACTGTCAGCTTTTCCTTCATAACCATGATGCAAACCATCTTGCGCATTCTGTGAAAATGATATAGGGTTTCATTTCAAAAGTATATAATTCAAATTACTAACTTATGAAATATGTAAAATATCTTTACCATATTTTCTATCATTTATGTCTCAGGTTTTAACCATATTACAATTTAAACTGTAACCAGTTATGAATTCTGTAATCTTGCTACTGATTAAATTAAAACTACAAAATCAAATACCCAGTACTCTCACAGTACCTGTTATAAAACACTTTTGGGTCTTCCCTTTTCATTCTATCTCTTCAGTCAAACAAGTTCTTGATCATTTTGAAAAACAACAAGGAATATTTTTCATCTAGATTTATATGCAATATGACATACAGAGAGAGAGAGAGAGAGAGAGAGAGAGAGAGAGAGTAGGTATAAAGACAACTAAATATACCTATTTAACAACCCTATTCAGATTAAAAATGTTGTTGGGCCAGTCAAATATAAGTCAGCAATAGCTTGACAAGACTAATAGAATTTTCAGTGATATATCTTTTACAAATTATACCATCAGTAATGTTAAAAAATGTGCATAAACAGCCTTGTCTGAAAAAATATATATATTAAATAAATCAAGCTTTTTGGTGGTTTTTATATCTTGGTTGATTTTTTTTTTCTGTCCATACTTGATTTTGTTATTTAGTTATCATTTCTGACTAGTGCCATGTTGACATGGGTAGAGCAAACAAGAGGCCAATTGGCCACAATGCTCACCTGAGTCTAATATATATTCGTATGTAAAACTTTGATCCCCATTGTGGTCCTACCCTATCCCAGGGGTTCATGATTTCAACAGATTTCAATCTACACTACTTGAGGATTCTTCAATACAGGTGACTCTCGATCTCTCGAAGTTCAAGGGACCGTAAGAAAAGTTCGAGAGATCGGGGGGTTCGAGAGATAGAAAGTGAATAAAATCCGGAATTTTCAGTTCCCATCATCATTGCTCTACTATTGTACATACCGGAAGTATATGTTGATAATGTCATTGCACGTTTTCTTTCATATTTTACAGGTAATTCACTTAATTTCAAAAACAATGATCGTATTTTGAATAA
The DNA here is from genome assembly GCF_033153115.1 of Saccostrea echinata. Taxonomy (NCBI): domain Eukaryota; kingdom Metazoa; phylum Mollusca; class Bivalvia; order Ostreida; family Ostreidae; genus Saccostrea; species Saccostrea echinata. The sequence goes on along the minus strand of NW_026889830.1, from coordinate 2,770,021 downwards.
ATAAAATGATTATTTTAAGTTTCAATATTTATTTGTTCTCATTTCATGATTACATGAAACCTGAATAGCAATTGTCTAATTGGCTCTCCCCCGGGCTTGATCGGTCCTTCACAAGATTGTTCGTAATCGGTATTCAGTTCTTGAGATAGGATTTCTTGTGCAATGTTTGCCAAACTGGGATTGTGTAGACTCTAATAATATTAAAGTTCATAATCTATGGAAAAATTACTGACACGTCTCTAAATTATTTCCTCAAAATTATCGTCCCGTCCAGTCAAAATAAGTTGTGACGCGATTTGTTTATAATTTAACAGTTAACCAATTAATTATATCAACTCTCGGACGATTCACAGGTGTAGCGTCATCTATGTAAACACCCAATTAACACGTCCATCCCAGCCCCAGGCGTTCACTGTTATCCAGGTAAGTCCAAGCTGCATTAATTTTACGCTTGATTGACATGTATACATGCGCAATCAAAACTTCGAGAGATAGAGAGTAAAAAACAATGAAATATGTGTAACGGGACCCAGATCTTGGTTCGAGAGATAGAGAACTTCGAGAGATGGGGAGTTCGAGAGATCGGGAGTAAATTTGCTTAGTTATATAGAGGAAAAAACGGGACCGGAGGTTCACTTCGAGAGATCGAGAACTTCGAGAGATCGGAGTTCGAGCCATCGAGAGTCACCTGTATATACATGTATCTGTATGACTAATCATGGCTTTGCTGTTCTTAAAAAGAAGAATTATCACTATCTAGTGTGAAACTTTGATTCCCCATTATGGCCCTATACTACCAGTATGTCTAGTTCTTGAGAAGAAGATTTCTAAAGATTGTTACCTAGTATCTACATTTTTTTTAAAGTAAAATTTTGACCACCCATTAAAGCCCCATGCTACCGCCACTTTTTCACAAAAGTTTCAACCCTTTTGGCCCAGTTTTTCATGAGAAAAAGACTGATAAAGTTTTTTACATATGTATTTCTATATGTAAAACTTTGATTGCTTATTGCGGCCAATCCATATCCCTTGGGGTCATGATCCAAACAAACTTCCCACTACATTATGTAATAAAGCTTTCACATAAGTTTCATCTTTTCTGTTCCAGTGGTTCTTGAGAGGAAGATTTTTGAAAGATTCATTAAATTTTCACTAATCTTTAATTATCTGCCCTTGAAAGAGGGCAAGGCTCTTCATTTGAACAACATTGAATCTCCTTCATCCAAGGATGCTTTGTGGCAAATATGGTTGAAATTTGCCATGCAGTTCTGGAAGAAGATGAAAATGTGAAAAGTTTTAAACAAAGATGACAATGACACCTGGAACAACAACAATTGACAAAGTGTGATCAGAAAAGCTTACTGGAGCCTTTGGCTCAGGTGAGCTAAAAAATCAAAACCTATCACATAAAGCATTTACTTCTTTTAATTAGTAAAATTTACATGTTCATTTTCAATTTGAATTACCATAAACCAGGGGCCTAAAATAAACATAGGTAATCAAAGATTACGAAGCTCACCTCGACGAAGGTTATCTATAAGTAAGGCAAATCTCACATCATATTTTTTCTAGATAGTGTACATCCCAAGATCAATATCTATACAAGTTTGGTTTAAGAAGGACTTATAATTACTTGGAAATAGACCTGCTCAAAAAACTTTAACCTGGTCACTCATCTGGAAAATCTAGGTCAGATTCAGCATCCGAAGCAAGTGTGTAGTGTTCATCCCTAGATGCATCATCCATGCAAGTTTGGTCCAGGTAGGGCGTATAGTTACTTGGGAATGGACCTGCTCCAAAAACTTTAACCTGGTCACTCATCTGGAAAATCTAGGTCAGATCCAGCATCCGAAGCAAGTGTGGTAGTGTCCATCCCTATATGCATCATCCATGCAAGTTTGGTTCAGGTAGGGCTTATAGTTACTTGGGAAAGGATCTGCTCCAAAAACTTTAACCTGGTCACTCATCTGGAAAATCTAGGTTAGATTCAGCATCTGAAGCAAGTGTGGTAGTGTCCATCCCTAGATGCATCATCCATGCAAGTTTGGTCCAGGTAGGGCTTATAGTTACTTGGGAATGGACCTGCTCCAAAAACTTTAACCTGGTCACTCATCTGGAAAAATCTAGGTCAGATTCAGCATCCGAAGCAAGTGTGGTAGTGTCCATCCCTATATGCATCATCCATGCAAGTTTGGTTCAGGTAGGGCGTATAGTTACTTGGGAATGGATCTGCTCCAAAAACTTTAACCTGGTCACTCATCTGGAAAATCTAGGTCAGATTCAGCATCCGAAGCAAGTGTGGTAGTGTCCATCCCTAGATGCATCATCCATGCAAATTTGGTTCAGGTAGGGCCAATAGTTACTTGGGAATGGATTTGCTCCAAAAACTTTAACCTGGTCACTCATCTGGAAAATCTAGATTAGATTCAGCATCCGAAGCAAGTGTGGTAGTGTCCATCCCTAGATGCATCATCCATGCAAGTTTGGTCCAGGTAGGGCTTATAGTTACTTGGGAATGGATCTGCTCCAAAAACTTTAACCTGGTCACTCATCTGGAAAATCTAGGTCAGATTCAGCATCCGAAGCAAGTGTGTAGTGTTCATCCCTAGATGCATCATCCATGCAAGTTTGGTCCAGGTAGGGCGTATAGTTACTTGGGAATGGACCTGCTCCAAAAACTTTAACCTGGTCACTCATCTGGAAAATCTAGGTCAGATCCAGCATCCGAAGCAAGTGTGGTAGTGTCCATCCCTAGATGCATCATCCATGCAAGTTTGGTCCAGGTAGGGCTTATAGTTACTTGGGAATGGATCTGCTCCAAAAACTTTAACATGGTCACTCATCTGGAAAATCTAGGTCAGATCCAGCATCCGAAGCAAGTGTGGTAGTGTCCATCCCTAGATGCATCATCCATACAAGTTTGGTTCAGGTGGGGCGTATAGTTCCTTGGGAATGGACCTGCTCCAAAAACTTTAACCTGGTCACTCATCTGGAAAATCTAGGTCAGATCCAGCATCTGAAGCAAGTGTGGCAGTGTCCATTCTAGATGCATCATCCATGCAAGTTTGGTCCAGGTAGGGCTTATAGTAACTTGGGAATGGGACTTGCTCTTAAAACTTTAACCGGGACGCCGACGCTAACGCCGACGCCAACGCCGGGGGTATAGCATAAGCTCATCTCGACTTCGTCGAGGTGAGCTAAAAATTAATTTGTTTGCAGTTGCCTACCCACGCACTGAAAATGCACCTGACCCAAACTTTTTTTTTTTAGCCATTTTGTATTATTATTTTTTTTAAGTTTCAGTTTTTCAGGATATTGAAAATGTTCTATCTTTTATCTTTGTTTTTATCAAGTGAAGGTTATTTATGTTAAGTAACCCTTGAAGTATGAATATCTCTATAAATTGTTATCTAATAAAAGTCTGAAAAATAACTTATTTTTAAAAAAAACAAAAACTACCTATCCACTATAAAAACTATAGGTCGGCAACTGCAAACAAAGAATTTTTTAAGCTAATGGCCCGGGCCTTCCCACTGAATCCCTTAAATTTGGCCACGTTAAATAATGGTTGTTGTATGGGACATGTATTGATTAATGATGAGAGCACAGACAATGTTTCATACCAAGTCTTATATGATGATAAAACATTCTATTGTTAAGATGATATTCTCCTACAGACCCGTTTTAATGAAAGACTGTGTATTAGCAAGGTTATGTAGCAAAACAAACCGGGCAATAAGTAGTATTTAGAGAATGAGACGGGTTCTGTATCGTAGATACAAATTTGGGGGTGGACGAGTGCATAGCACTAGTCTCCGCCCCCAGATTTGTATCTACAATACAGAACCTGTCGAGTTCTCTAAATGATTTGTGACATGATCAATCAAGAAAAAGCACCGCCCACTTTATACCTGTGCAGCATTCAAACTACTGCCAGTGTTTGTTTGTTCTCTCTGTAGATGAGGCCTTGATGGGGAGTATGCCTCCGCAGTAGATATATATTTCCACGGACAACGTAAGATTTAGTCAGATTAGTTTGACAACAGGGGAGACGTTGTCTTAATTGATAAGGTGGACAATTTAACCTTGCTGTAGATGGAGACTGATCCTAATTTATTTCAGATGTCTTATAATCTCAGTTTAACTAGATACACATGCAGGCGATACAGACTTCAATGAACTTTGATGTCATGAATTTTTATTTTCTTATTGAAATGCGACATTAAATTTAAAAACGAAGAGAAAGAGATGTGTGGCAGTCGTCAGCGATAAGAATTTAAGATGAAATGTTAAAAAAAGAAATGCTCAAAATGGACTTGAATGAGTTTGCACGAGAAGATTTGCACGAGAAGAATGGAAAATGGAGGGGGGGGTGTGACTGTGTGAAGTTCACATAATGTATGCTGCACCCGTGAATCCATTGGCTTAACTATTTTGAAGGGAACCCCAAAAAAGCAGGGAAAGCAAACAGGTTTTCAGAAATTTATTAAACATAGGATGCTTTCCATAACAGCAAATTTTCCTTTTTGGTTGGATTGAAATAACGTGTAGATTCTGTGTGGAATAATTTATTAAAAATTGAGAAATTTTGATATTTTACATTGCTAGGGATATATTTCTCCAAATTTTATAATAAGAAAAAACTCAGCATTTACTATTTGTACTTCCTTTTGATAAATTGAATCAGATCTATTTTTAGACTGTGCTGTATTTTAGATACAGAATAGTTGGCTAATACAAGACAGTATATAGGGTTAATACAGAATGGAAATCAGCTCTGCCCTCTGTAGTCCTGTTCTGTATTGCTAATTAATACAGAACGGCAAACTTCAAAGAAAAACACTGAGCTATCGTGTCATAACTAACTCTGGTCAATGCATTTACTCTGAACAATTCGGAGATTTCTGACTGTCAACATGGCATGTAAATTTGAATCGCGTAAAAAAAACGTTGACAAAAGTGTTGAACTCTTACATTATATGGATTAATTTTTGGGGGTGAAAGGTATCCCTGTGACAAAAAAAGGTTAACTTTGTTATTATTAACTTGACGGTTATTTTTCAATGCAATTTCATTTATTTTCTCCAAAATCATTTCAGAGTGTTTCCACCATTTTCTGCTACATTGCGGGAATATGGAAGGCATTCTAACTGTGGTCAGGGCCTGTCCCAAGACACAGTAACATTATTCTAACATATATATGTGTAAGATGTCATTTTTTTCAAAATGGACATGATATTGATATATGTAGGAACTGGCCATCCCCAACAATTTTCCCAATACATACTTTACTGTATAAAATATCAATAACCGTACATAAGAAGTGAATTTAAATTAAATCCTACCTATCAAGCTGTTCAAACAGCTGTCCAAATAGGGAATACCTAATTGAAGACCTACAGGTAATTGAAGACCTACGGAAGACCTAGGGAAGACCTACAAAAATGTGGGCTATATACAGCAAAACTGATGTGATATTCTGATTAATTATGTCTTAAATATATAAAATACACAAAAAAGTTTTCTAAAAAGAAGTTTTAAAGTGTATTTTTAAAGCTCGATATGGGGAACTATTTCTTCTCTCAGACGACCAACACAAGAACGATAACTCGCGTAAATAACAAATCAGCTGTTCACCAAAACATATCAGAAAAATGTAAATAAATCATTAGTTAAATGAAGAAAAATAGAATCATTGAAGATATTTAAAAATAAATACATCAAAGATGAAATAATAAAAGGGAATATTCAATTAGATATTATTTTATTTTGTAAAAAATATAAATAAATAAAATAAAATAAAAACAAAAAACTTAACCAAAGCAGATACATATACATATTACATGTGTATATAATACCATAATTTGATCAATCATAAAATATATGTATATTTTTAAATGAATTATTAAATTGTTATAACAAGTTTCCAGATCCTATGAGTGGACTTTTTTTTCACTGAATTCCTTTGTTTAATTTTTTAAATTTATTTTAAAAATTATTTTGGTATATCAATGTACAAATTAAATATTATAATTTAAGTAAATATGTTTATGCTTTTGACAGAGTGTTAAAAACTTATCAAATATAAGTTAACTAAAAAAATCTTAAGTAATTTTTCTTAAAGATCCACACAAAATCTTCTCGTATTTCACTGAGCCTGAACAGCAAAAAATAATAATTTATTCAAAATATGCATACAGTCATATCATTCAAGTGATTACATGCATGTTACTTGTTTAATTATAAAAAGAATTTGTATACTTTGTATGTAATTAACAAACAGAATAATTTCTTGCTGCTATCCATAAATTCATTGATTAATTCTGTATATTTTAAACTGTCCTGTTCATTTATATTTCATAGGATTCCACTTAAAAGTCTTATTATATTCATATTTCAGCTAATATTTATTTTTCATGATATATTTATTGTTCTTATTTTAAGGAGATGTCAACCAGTATAAGTTTCAGAACTTCTGTTTCCATTTCCTTTCAATTGTTTTAAATAAAAATATGTTCAAGATCAATTTTGGCTCGATCTACATGTTAAAAAAAAATTCTTAATGTTTTAATTAGTATTTCTTGGCATACATGACAGGTTATTTTAAAATACATTGTGCCATTCAATTTTTTTTTAAATTGTTCTTGCCACTGTAAGATAAATATGCTTTTGATTAAGGGAAAAAAGTGACCATTTTGGAAATTTTTTTTTTTTTCAAAATGTTATCAAGCCACATGTAAACTCATTGATTTTTTTTATTCCTTCACTTCATATCTTAAATTATATTAAGAAATCTAATTCTTTCATGTAGCAGAGACAATTTGTGTCTCTTCAAGAAGATAATATAATTCAAAGATTTTTTTAAAATATATTCTTGCTATGTTGACTGTAAATTAACTTCATCAGTGTGGGGTATGTTGATAATTGCAATCAAAACACGGATATATCCTCAGGGTGTGTATATAACACATTAGTGTTGAAGCCTTTAGTTCAGAGTGATATCTCACTTTACATGATTTAGGACAAATCCACAGTATACATATCATTCCAGCTTATATCTTTATTATAAACATGATTGAAAAACTCAACAAATATCATTTGGATTTTTTTATTTGTGTATTCCCCTTTTCCGATAATATAAACATGTGTTGTTGTTTACAAGTCAACCAGAGTTACCGTTCTTGCGATAGGTCGTCTGAGAGAAGAAATAGTTCCCCATACCGAGCTTTAAAAATACACTTTAAAACTTCTTTTTAGAAAACTTTTTTGTGTATCTTATATATTTAAGACATGATTAATCAGAATATCACATCAATTTTGCTGTATATAGCCCATATTTTTGTAGGTCTTCCCTAGGTCTTCCGTAGGTCTTCAATTACCTGTAGGTCTTCAATTAGGTAGGCCGGTCCAAATGTACCGGTGGCGCCGGTACATTATCTTCCCTCTCCAAGTTGAGTAAGCTGACACAATCGGACTGCAACTGCTCTCTGAGGGCTTACTCTTGGATTCTGGTGGATTAACTTAGAAGCTAAACTTCCGACATAGACCAGACTGATGTCAGTAATAAGGAAAATTGCTGATACCCTTATCAACATGATCACAGTAATATTCCCAAGCTAACGGTTACACTTTCTCGTTTCACGGATTTTTTTTCCCTCTTAATTTACACGAGCTCTATGTCCAATCTGTTCTTGTAAATTCCTTTCAATCATTTTTACTCAATTCACACGGATATTTGCAATGAACATCACATGATGCATCAAAATAACTTTGCCGAGTACAGCTTTTCATGGAGGCCGCCATTTTTTTTAACTACCGCCACCTATATAAATTTCCTAAGGGAGATAACTCATACGAAGAATCTTCACAAATACCAGATTTTTAACACCTTGTATCTTTTCAATCCTTCGTTTGCACAAAAATGTTAGAGTAAATTTAATTTACACTTTCCATTTTCACTGTAATTATGTGTTTAGATTTTATACATCTTCTTGGGTTTAGAAGAAATTATTTTCTGAAATATGCACTATTTACACACTATCCATACAAAATTACCCCTGGAGTACCCTATCCCTAGCTATATGAAAAAAGAAGAATTATAACAAATCCATTCGTTATCATTCATTTTAGACCCAAATGAATATATTAAACTCAGTTTTAATGAATTTGCAGATTATCGATGTAGCGCCTTTTCTGTGCTACCTGCATGATTTTTACGCGGAGCCCTACTTAATCTGCCATAGCAAGAATGATGCAAGTGATGAAAAATATTTGCTAAAAAGGATCAATTAAAATTTCTAATGTTTAAAAAAATGTTTTCTTTACTCTTTATTTATCATAATTTTATGTGAATCTAGTTTTAAATTTTATATTCTGTTTTAATCACCAAATGTAAGATTATCACTATTTAGAAAAAAAATTCTCAATTAAAAAAAAGTTGGGTCTTTTAACTTTTGAGGGGGTGTAAACTTCTTATTTTATTAGTCCCCTGTGGGTGAAACTGGAGGGGACTATAGGTTTTCTCCTTCACGGTCTAACTGTCAGTCTGTTCCATTTGGTTTTCCACACTTCTTTGTTTTATTACAGCTATGCTCTGAAAAGTGGGGTTTTCCTTTTAATTTATTTAGTAAGCATGTTCTACATGTATATGACACATCATGTTCATGTACACATGTACTTAGGGATCAATATTTTTATGATGTTCATTTTTAAATTAATGAATAAACTACTGTTTTAGAGAGTCTTCAAAATATTTGCACACCGTATGTAATTATTTTAATCCCCTACCAGTGACACCGGAGGGGAGTATAGGTTTCCCCCTTATCTGTCCATCAGTCTGTCTGTCAGTCTTCGTCACTTGGTTTTCTGGATTTTTTTTTCTAAACACTCGCAGATACATGTGTATTCAGCTGATTTTAAGTATATGTGAGTGTACCTGGATAAGTTACAGATCAAGTTTGCATTTCATTACACTTTGTTGATTTTTGACAGAATTATAGCCTTTGGGAACCAGATTACTGTGACTTGCCAGTAAGCTTATGCAATACTCTCAAGATGATTGTTATTTTGAAATTTATTTTCATTTACAAATAACAATTAACATATACATATAACAGTAGAATGTATAAGGATTACATTTAAAACAAAAATAGCACATCATAAGTACATGTACATTGTAGGGCAACATACAGTTTATAAAATGATAATGTATAAATATGCAGGAAGGATTTTATGATTGGAAGTGTTTTTTTTTAAAACATGCTTGATTAAATGATCATTTAAATTTAATTTCAATATAGATGCATGCATGATGGTGGGCTGAAGAAGAAAACCAGGACAAATGAAAATTCCTAGTGTTCATCAGAAAAATGATCGAATCATGCAGCCATTTTGAGTGCTTGAATGCCCAACTGAGAGAGCCAGCCAATGCGGAAAATATTTCTTGGAAGTTACACCAAATCTGCTGTGACAATTGAATTAAAGCTTTAAAAGTACATTTAAAAACATACTGCCTTAAAATTACATTTGTATATGGTGTAATTATTTCAAGGAGATACAACACACCTGGTTTAACAGTAAGGTCCATAGCTAAACATGGATATGGAATTTAGCTCACCTGATCCAAAGGCTCAATTGCAAAGGTTCAATTGCACAATTCTGATAAAAAGAAGTCTTTGGTGTCCAACAATGCATTATTTATATGTTTGAGTGTTTACCTCCATTAACTTTTAACATTTTCTAATTTTTTTTAACATTTGGTCAATGTAAACCACATTTGGTACAATGTATCTCAGCTTAAAAGGAGTTATAAAGCTTATTCAAATAAAGGGCTGCATCCTTTTCCAAGGGGAGATAATGAAGAAATATGAAAAATGGGATAATGTCAAAGACATTTAAAAACTTTCATTTTATGATCTATTTGGTCATATAAGACAAATGTTATCCAAGAGTTTTCTTAATGAGCATAGATTCAAGTTTTTTTCATTGCCCCTAAGGCAAGGGTAGAGCTGCAGAAGGGGTTATATGTTTTGCATAAAAATAGATATAAGTGAAAAACTAGCAGGGTGACATAAATCAAAGTCATATGCAAACATTACAACATCATATGGATTTAATTTTGTTCAAATTATAGACATTGGGGCTAAAAGTAAGGTTTTCATTTTGCATGTATCTATGTGTCAACATTTAAATTTGTTTAATTTATGGGCATTGGGGTTAGAAACGGACTGAAATTAGGGTTTAAATTGTACATGTATAGAAGTGTCAACATTTTTTATAGGAATATGGAGGGGGAAAATCTTTAAAAACAATCTTTTTAAGAACAGTAGACACAAAATGTCTCAGGCAAGCATTTTGGCTTTTGGCATCTTCAGTGTATTAGATTTTCATTCATATAATTTTAAGATCATAAAAGTACACCCTAGCTTTTCTGAAGAAACAAAGTGAGTTTAATTTTTTAAAATAATAAATGATTTTAATGGAAAAAGATGAATTAAGCCTAGTCATAAAGGTCCAGTTTTTATTTTGAAGTCTTTGTGAGGGTTTTTACTTATTTGAGAAGTAATTTGAATTTGTACTTGGTTGTGTGTGGCACATAATTATATCTGTGTAAACCAGTATATTATATGCAAATATTGTTCAGAATTAGTTGACTTATTAATGAAATTAATTGTAAAGATTCAAGTGATCCTTCTGGTCAGGTGTTTTTTTTATTACAAGTTCTTTTTTATCATTTTTTTTTTTAAAGCAAATTTGAAAATATGTAAAGAGATAGGCATTATTTACTATTTATATTTCAAGTCTCAGTGGAAGTAATGTTTGAGGTCCAAAATTGAAATATATCAGTCTGTTTTAATATTTGATCTCCTAGCCTAGCCCGTATTCTTCAATGTGATAAAATATTCTCATTATATAAATGAATTAATAAAGTAATAAAGTAAATTTGTATTCATTTTTATCAAATATCTATGTATATCTTAAAAGATTCTTTGTTTGCATTTGCAATATCCGGTAACATGCCTCAGACTGGCCCTACCAAATCTAGGGACCAAAATGTGTCACTCTCCCTGCCACCGTCCTTTACAACTTGGAGTTTATGATGAACTAGTGAATTGTGTATGAAATTACGTATGACTTGGGTTGTGGTGAAGTTTGAGACTGTGATGGCTGGGGCCATGAGAGTTACTTTGTTCAAGGAAAAAACGCTACTGAAAGACACACGCTTGGGTTTTTCTACAATACAGAGTACTAAATTTTATGGGTGATATTGAGGATATCAAATCTACATTCAATAAAGAAATCAGTGACAATGTTAAGCAACCTCAACTCCCCCCCCCCCCCCGCTCCACATTTTGTGTACTTGTATGAGAATCCCCCCCCCCCCCACTTTTTTTTTTCAAATTTCCACTTTGATGATACTGATGGAAGGGGTTAAGAAAAATAATATATTATTTAATAAGGTTGGATACAGGTGGTATTGAACCAGGGCTTTGGAGCACACTCCATTAAAGAAATTCTGGAAATATTTAAGGAACCTAAAACCAGTTTTCTTCCTTCTATTGATAGCACATTGCCGAGATCACAAATCCACAAAAGTTCTGTTCACTAAATTCAATTTTCATGCTACAAGAGTTGAAGTGTTTTGATTTTATTCCTTAGTAATAATTCATCATTTATTTATTCAAAATGAAAATAAAAAAATAATAATTTAGCACGAGTTTCAGTGCCCCTCCCCCCCCCCCCCCAAAAAAAAAAACTCATAAAGTTCAACGAATGAACGCATTATCTGAAGACTGGGTATAAAATTGTTGTCCTTCCTCTTTGTGTTTTATGTATGCATCAAGATCATATCCCAGTCACTGTGGTATTTAAGAAATTTTATGTAGTACAGTGTATGTAGATAACCACTACATGTACAACGTTGACTGGTGTAATTTCATGTGCACCATGTAGTTAAACCTATAATTACAAGATTGGTGAAATCATAGTGCACTTTTGAACGTCACAGAAATTCTTTTTTTGTGACCATGGCAACACCGTTCACTGAAATAAAAAAAGTGAAACAAAGAATTCTGTGTATCTTAGCGTACTCTACTTGTATATACCAAGTTTTATTTAAATCGGGCAAAATTAACTGTCGGAAGAGATATAAGAAGTCCACACTACCATTGCATAAAATCTTTCTATCATATAAAATCGACAAGTAGAGCTTAAAACTAATTCAATGCATGCTTTATTTTGATAGCATCAGTCACTTCTCTTTAAAGGAAGTACAAGTATCACTTGTCAATTTATTTGTATTTCTGGGAAGTTTTTTTTTTTCAGTTTTACTACATTTTAATTTGAAGGGAAAAAAAAACCCTGCTCGCCCGGGGACGCAAAACACAGCATTTATTTACTGTGGCCTAATGAAATGAGCTTGTTAGTCCGTTGGCCTGTATATTATAGATTTTTGCAAGAGTATCTGAGGGCCCGGAAATACAACATCGTTATTTTGGTATATTATACTTTTATGTAAATTACTGGAATTTGATTCTTTGAGAAACATTTGTTTAAAAAACACTGTTACCCTCTGAATGATGAAACCACGCCTTCTAGATAGAATTTAGTAACAGTCAACATTGCTTGACGACGAGTGATATCAACCCCCCCCCCCCCCAAAGAAAAATACCGCCCAGAATGTATGCGCGAGCGCTTCATCTTTATTTACATTATTTGTATAAAACACCCAGAATAATATAATAAATACTACATGTAGTAGAGGGTATCATTTGAAAATTTACAATGTTACCCTCAACTATATACATGCAGTATTTATATAATATGATGTCCATGGATACTATAACCAAAGAAGTCACTTTTTTCGTTTATGCGATATAATGAATTACCTTTATAACGGATTAAAATTGTTCGTCCCTGGCTACAAGCATGTTTTACTTTGTAATGCGGAGTACACTGTATCTATTAACAATAGTCACAAGAAGTTCTTCAAAAGCGCGTGTGTCAACACAAACAAGTTATGTGATTTGCTGTTTCATTTTAATAATTTTCCATACATGTTTATTTAATATCTTTCATAAATGAAATTCAATTCAGTAAACACTGTGCCGTGTCAGCATAATGTGCATAACGTAACTAGAAAACGTAATTAAGATAGGTTGCGGGTTTACTGGGAAAAAATATTCACGAGAAAACATATCCCAAAATTTTAATTGTTCTAATGTTCAGTGCATTTTGAGACATAACGGTATTATCTGTGTTATTTATTTAGTTTGCCTATCTAGGTTAATTGAAATATTACTATAAACGCGGTGTAGTTTGTTGTGCATTTTTTTTTTATTATTGTTTTACTGTGGAAATGCGTATTTAGAAAAATAGCGCTTTCTACATTTTTTTCGAATGGAGATATGATTTTAAAAATCAGATAATTTTTTTATAAGGACTTAAAGGAATTATTCAAGAATATTTAAATGTTAAGACGAGGTAAAATTAAATTAAACCTATTGATATATTAAAAAATTAATATGTCTTCGGTGAAAATTTAAACGGACGAGGAGCAATGCAGTTACATTGTGTATTCCAAAACGGGAGGTCATTACTGCTACATTGCGAAAAATTTCAACTCATTACCGCTACATTTCTTTGAAATTTCGGGTGATCATTACCGCTACATTTTATCTATAAAACAATTGGCGATTACAACTCATTACCACTACATATTCAAATCTGCCAGCAATGGCACGAAATATGCATGAGTTCTATTCAGGCCGGAAGGAGAGTAACAACACGAGTCAGAAAAAAACTGTACGCAAAATATGAAAATGATGAGATTTCCAGACAGCACTAGCACAGACGTCTGAAAGGAACTATTTGACAAGAAAAAAGTCTGTCGAAGCGAACGATATAATTTTAAAGTAGGTTAATGATTGATATATGAACAAAATACGAGCTTGAAGCGGGGGTGCCTGAAATGGAGTTAGGCACCTTGTGGTAAAAATAAGTATGGGTGCCCCGTATACGAAACAAGTGCCTGTGAGCACTAGGCCCACGTCAAGCAAATGGCCTTCATAGATCTATCAATTCTGTGAAGACTGTGTGTTTTATCCACAGGTACTTCGGGACAGGACCCCCCCCCCCCCCCCGATATTCAACCCTGGGGCTTGTTGGACATTTTTTTCACAAATTAGATTTATTGCACTTATTCATCATGTGTACCATAGGAAAAAATCGTGAAAACCCCAAAATAATCGTTCCACACAAAAATACCCCACTATACATTATAATGTATAGTAGGGTTTTTTTTTTTTTTGAGGGGGGGTACTGTCCACAAGTACCTGTGGTTTTATCCATGAACAATTTCTCTGTTTTAATATTTTCGAAAACGTTTTATTACGTAGATTTTATATACTAGTAAAAAAGTGAGAAAAAAATCTGCTGAAAGTCCTACATTCACTTCCCTCGTGGTGAGCAGAAAAAAAGTCTTATACATGTGTTTGTTGTACTTTTAATCAATATGTTCATGAAAAAGCTGCTGGCTATAACAAACGAGGCAATGTAGCGGTAATAATCTTTTTTATAGCGGTAATGAGTATGTAGTTGTAATGAAAATTTTGAAAATGTAGCGGTAATGATACGCACCCTCCGAAACATATGACTCGATCTACACCCCACCCCATTTGGTCGACTTATTTCAATACAAACCCCTTTTGATAATTTTTTATTTGTAACAACTTTAAAGATTAAAACGTTTTTATTTTATTTTATTATTTACGGATTTGAATTTAATATTCCAACAAATTTGTCTCTATTAAAAAACTATTGAAAACTATTACATGTACATGTATTACAGTAATAAGTAGATACATGTAAAAGGCTTTTTGAATTGAACAGTTTCATATTTTTTCCCGACTAATCAATCATTTAAGACGACAATAGTATTAGAATATGCACGTACTGTAGTCCCACGTGCAAGCCTATTTTCCGAGGCGAAGTCAGCAAGATTTCAGTTCCCCAAGAGCAAGTCTATCTCCCGAGGCGAAGCCGAGGGAAATAGGCTTGCTCGAGGGGAACTTGAATCTTGCTGACTCCTTCAATGATATACTTTAGCTGTTTTATTACATCGATACAAAAAATATTTTCAGAGAATCAGGAAAATGAGTCAATTTACTCTTATTTGGTGAAAATCAGTAGAGGTACAATATATATATATTTTTTTTTTGTATCGGATAAAATTCTGGGAGCAAACTTTTCTAATAATCAAGATATATTGATAACGTATATACTTGATATATCTATATGTTGCGTTAAGTTTTTTTATTTACTTGTTATTAAGCGTTATTTTTCCCGATTTCTCTTAGTTTTTTTTTTATCGGTAAGTATCTATCGATGTATAATGGGGGCCTATAGCATATAAATTTGCACTTTCTGCTTGTATTTCACAAACACAGAATTTTAAAAGAAACCACTTTGTATGTGTATTGTTGCCACCACCTTTCCTTCTCTTAAATTTTAAAGTACTGTGGGTATATACTGTTCCTAAAAATAAATCAGCGCTCCGTTCATTAAATGCTGGGAGATAAAAAAGTTAATTTTGGCGACTAAAACTGACATTATTTTGTAAACCATATTGGAAAAACACCATTTCATCATGTCTAGAAAAGTAAACTGTTATAGGTGAATTAAAGCGAACAAATGCTTCCAGTCGAAGAAACCCTAAAGGAAAGATAACGAAGTACGGAGCTAGTGCCAAAATGGTCCGTATTATCGGAGGAAAAGTCACTGTGGATGAGTAAATTTGCACAAAATGCACCCTTAATTGGAATATATATAGACGAAGCTTCAGACTTCTTCTGATGATGGCAATTCAAATGCTAAAACTTTTTATATCGACACAAAATCTCACAATGTACCTTTTGTAGATCATTTAGAAAAAAAAATCTTAAAAACTGTTTCTAAGGAAGCCTGCACACAGTTATTTTTGAAGTATAATGTGATATTGCACGACAATGCACGTGCATCCCCCTCTCACTTGTCTAATGTACATATGATCAGAGATATAGATGTTATTGAAAACCTCCATAGGACTGATGAAATAGGGCGTTAAAATGTCTTAATAGGAATGAGAATTATTTCTCTCACTGGAGGGATATTTTGTTAAAATCAGAAAGTACATCAGTGGATTTCGACAATGAATCCCTAAATAATGAAGATTATAGTGACTTGACTGGAATTAAAAAAAAAAAGGAATAGGTCACATTTAAAATAATATTTGTTTGCCCTTTCCTGACTCAGGGTAATAAATAGTGGGTCGATAGGTAGGTAGGAAAAAATGTTTCCCCCTAGAAATTTCAACATACACGTTGAAGGGATGAAAAAATTCAGAAATAAACAAGGAAAAAAAATATCGTTTCCTGGAGGTTTAAAAAAAAAATTTGAGTCGGGCCATTTTTAGCCGGTCGGTCGGAAGAGGGCAAACAAACATTTTTTTTTAAAGATGGCCCTATGAAACAAATAATGCGTCCCAGACTCTGCAAAAGATACTGACACTGATGTTTCATCATCCAGCAGTGATGATACTGAAATTTGATTTTTTCAAAGATTTATTTCTTACACAAAGAGCGTAGTTCTCTATTATATTTCAACCTCATATTTGTCGGAGCACTTGGATTTTGCCAAACTAATTAATAAAATGTATATGCAATGAAATAAATATTCTAATTATGCACTAAATCATTCATCTTTGATTTTCTCTGTAACAGAAATTTTTTAGCAAGACAATTACATCATAACTAAATTATGAATTAATCATGATATAAAGAGGGGAAAATGTGTTGTAAATAATTAAAATACAAATGAAAAAAAATACACAAAAATGCAACAAGCAGAAAATAACACTTATTTGGTACACAATTTTATAGTAAAGGTTAGCCAGACAAGGGGGTTTGACTCTTCGTTGACAAATTCATGCCTGCAGTCTGTTGTAGAGTTCACTGGATGTGACAACATTTGAGCACTGAGTTTTTCAAATTCGATCTCCTCCTCTTCATACAGGATAAGTGTTGGTCGTCTAAGAAGTATGTTCATCTTTTGGAAGACCGCATACATGTAGTTCAGCTTCCAGGTGAACATTGAACGAGCTGATTAAGAGTTCCACCATATGTTTTGCTGATTGACTAGGACCGGAAAAGGTACTGTTGCATGTGAAAAGACGTTTGTAATAGCGTAACCGCATAACACACATGCGAATGGAGTTTGAGCGGGTTATGACCCATTAAGTCGCAAATGAATTTAAGGTTCTGGCCTGGCCTGAATTTCGCTCATAAAACTTAGTACATCTCGAACACGAGCTAAACTTTTAGTTTTTAGGCATATCTATACAGACCATGCTTAGAGTTCTCAACTAAAGTATGACAATGTTCTGATTTGAAAAGGTAAATTTTGTGTTAAAAAAGGGGCGAAATCGCAATGTAATGAAGAACCATCCTTTAAAGTGACATAGTGTCGTTCACTGGCACATATTGTCATCGTTGACATAATGTGCCTATATAATAATTATGCCTTATTTTTCTTCTGCCGAACGAGTGACAATGTGTGCAGAACAATTTTGCACAATGACGCTACAGGCTATACGGTGTGTGCCATGAATTTTCAATTAATTGCTAAATAGTAAAATTAATTTTAATTGCAACCAGCGATTATCATCTTGCAAACTCTGAAGTTCAGGCTGGCAACATGTGTCACAAGGGTTTGCACACTTTGTCGCCGGCGACAGTGTGTGCAGGTATGTGACGGTACATATTGTCGTTTTGTACATATTGTCGTCGGCGACAAATTGTACCTACCCTCACTGCACATATTGTCGTCCATAGGTACATATTATCGCCGGCTGAAAAGTTACACATGTACATATTGTCGATGGCGACATTATGTGCCTCACCCTCACTGTACATATTGTCGCCCCAAAGATAGTATTGCTTAAAAATTTCTTTCGTTGTTTTTTGTTTTTGTTTTGTTTTTTTGTTTTGGTAGTTTTGTGAATGCAATTGGTGTCTGAATCACACTGACGTGTCTCGTATGCTATTGCATATGCTCGTATGCATTGGCAAATCCCTCCAAACTAACCTCAAAAAATACAACCGACTTATAGGCGGACCGACTTATAGGCGAGTATATACGGTACCGGGCGGGGTTGGGGGGGGGGGGGTGCGCCGGTGCTACATCTGTTTGATTTTTGAGAAGATTTTTAAAGATTTTCTTTGTATATTCCTATGTAAAACATTTATCAACCATTGTGGCCCCACCCTATCCATAATTTGAACAAAATTGATTTTTTTTTTTTTTTGGTTATAATGTCCATCTCGAAAATTTTTAATTCGTATATAGACGTCACCGCTTGCCGGTGGAGGGCTGCAAATTTAGACCTTTACTTGGCACTCAGGGTCATTGAGCAGTTAGAGATCTTTTTCGTGCCAGCACCCCAAAATTGATCGTACGATACGTAACGAAGCTTTCACATAAGTATCGTCTCCTCTGACCAAGCACTTCTTGAAAAAAAAAAATTGAAAGAATTTTTTCTAAACATTCCATGAAAAACTTTAATCACCTATTGTAGCCACACCCTTTCCCTGAGGGACATGATCTGAATAAAACTGAATCTACACTTCATAATGAAGCTTTCACATAAGTTTCATCTTTTCTGACACTCAGTCGGTAGAGCGCTCGCTCCGTGATCGGGAGGTCGTGAGTTCGAATCTCGGCCGCGACAGACCCAAGTCGATAAAAAATGGGTAGCAACTGTTCCTTCGCCATGCGCTCGGCACTTTGAAGTGAAAGTTGCGGGTCCTTCGGATGAGACCTTAAAAACCGGGGCCCCGTGTCACGGCAGGCGTTGGCACGATAAAGATCCCTCACTACTCAATGGCCCTGAGTGCCGAGTAAAGGTCAAAATTTGAAGCCCTTCACCGGTATATGGTGACGTCTCTATATGAGTGAAAAATTCTCGAATCGGACGTAAAACAACATACAATCAATCAATCAATCTTTTCTGACACAGTGGTGCTTGAGGAGATTTTTAAAAGATGTCAGAAAATTTTTCCTAATTCTTAGCTACTTCCCTTGAAAGAGGGCATGGTCCTTCATTTGAACAAACTTACATCCCCTTTATCCAAGGATGCTTTGTGGAAGTTTGGTTGACATTGACCCAGTAGTTCTTGAGAAGAAGCTGAAAATTTTACAGGCAGAGGGACGGTCAGATAAAATGTGACCAGAAAAGCTCACTTGAACGTATAGTTCAGGTGATCTAAATATGTCAACCCCATACCTATTATATCGGCACATGATTGTAAATAAGAATAACTCAAAAAGAATAATTTCCAAAAAATCATATCTACTGAACAAAAAACCAACACATGTATTTTATCTCTAAGTATATTTTACAAGAAAAAGAATAGGCTGATTTATCAGATATCTCAAGAATTACGGCATCTTGACATATCATAGTGATGTATATCAATCCTGGACACAATGTTCTGACCAAAAAGTTTCCTCTCTACAGTATTGCGAGTAATGCCGTCTGTCTCTCTCTGTGCGTGTATGTTTGTCAAATTCTCAAGTAAATATTCGTCAATAGAATATATCGACGACAATATATGCCGACCTTGACTGTACATATTGTCGCCGACGACAATATGTGCTTATGCTTGACTGTACATTTTGTCGTCCATTATGCAGGAGGAAAATAAGGCTCGTTTCGGTACATATTGTCGCAGGCGACAATATACCGATGGACGACAATATGTGCAGTGAGGGTAGGTACATATTGTTGCCGACGACAATATGTACAAAACGACAATATGTACCGTCACAAGGTATAATTTATCCCTGTAAATTGTACCGATGGGCGACAATATGTGCCACAGCTCGATTCTTCATAAAATGTCGCCAGTGACAATATATGCAGAGCAACAATATGTGCCGCTACAGTTCTCTCTTGGCCCATTTAAAAGATATAGGTTTTAACCAGTTTTCACAAGAAATTCTACAGTAAACAGATTATCGCTATATGGTCTTTTTCTTGTAAATTATAATGCTTATTGTTTTGAAACTACGTATGTATATATGTTTTAAAAGACATAAAAAATTTTTGATAGATAATTGAAAGTGCAAAAATAATTACTGATCAAGGACATAAATATCCGATTGAAGAAGTTTGAATTAGTACTCCAGAAAGATAATATTCAGGTGTATTTGCAAATTGATGAAAACTGAAACGAAATAATCTCCTGTTGACAAGTCATCAAATGCTAGTCAATAAAACACTACTCTCTGGCTACATGTTCACTTCCGTGAATAATTTATCTAATCAGCTTATTTAAGGACATACGCAACGTAGTTTGAACTTTATTGTCTTTTCCCCTGGAGTTGAAGAGTTCCAATACTTAAAGGAACTGTGTGCTACATTTTAATGTCTATATATGCTGTTGTACATTTCTTCTAAAACAAGTTTGGATAAACAAAACATCTAGAATATATGTTTAGTAATTTTTGAATATTTTTCTTTGAAGTATACAAGAATTTTCATCAATTGATATCTTTTCAAAACCCCTGGTAATGCATGCTGATTTTTTGTCTACGAACATTTGATTACACTATAATCTTAAATTAAGAATATCTTGAAAAATTATCAGCAGGTAAGGTACGTTGCGTATGTTCTTAACTTATATTTTGGTAGTCTAGTTGAAGTCTTGCCAGAGTGGCATGTACTGATAATTCAACTTGTATTATAATTTATTGAACACCGAAATATAGAGGGTCCCAAACAGGTTTGCGGGGATGAAATATGGAGCTCATTGAAGATACTGTAACAAAACGATTTGTGCCTCCACTTGAGATTGAACCCAGAATTAATCTCTAAAATGCCAGTCCAATACTCTTTCAACAGAATTCCAATTTAAGGAATTCGAATAAAGCCACTAGCCCAAGCTTATAGGAATCAACGTATCACACAATACAAAATTATACCCCTCCAGAGATAGATATGTCCTTATTTCTTAAGGAGTGCTAAAACATGAAGGGTAGTTCCTAGACCGGGGGGGGGGGGGGCATTCACATTCACCCGATAAAGAATACACAGTCACAACTATGGTCATCAAATGTAAGAGAAATCCGTTTGTGCTTGGGATTGAACCCTGGACGTCTTGTTTGTCCAGTTCTCTACTAATCGAGCTAATGTGTTAACCGTAGAAACCGTGTTAACCGTCTTTGCATCACACACTGTCGTAATTTTACATAAATATTGCATTTAGTTGAGGGCAACATCGAAAATTTTCACCCCAAGGAAACAATTGTCAACGGAGGCGCAGCCGCGGTTGAACTTGGTGGGTGGAAATTTTCATTGTCAACTACATGCAATATTTATTATATTATACTAAATATTTTATACAAATACATCTAACGGTTAACCTTACGCGTAGTAATTCCACGCATCATGATTTTTTTGTAATATCACCCGTCGTCAAGTAACAGGCATGTATAGCTGCCCCCTTTTTAACTGATAATATAGTATGGAAAAAGTTCATTGACTTAGCGGTCCCCCTCCCCACTTTTTGTTGCAGCAGAGCCAATTAATCCTCCGATGCTAATGTTATTTAAAAGAAAATTCTTGAAAACTATCTCCTTAACCCCCCCCCCCCCCCCCACCACCACCACCACCGTGAAACATGGTTTCGAGTTTGGATAATTTTCCTCTTTTGGTCAAAGATTTTCAGGTACATGTAAGTTGTCATTTCCCCCCGGCTGTCCCCCAGTTTCAAAATTATGCTATGTGCATAAGTTATGGTGACTGTTGCTAAGTTCTATACCATGCTGGGGGCGTGGTTTCATCATTTAGATGGTAATATTGTTTTCTTAACAAATGTAACTCGAATCAAATTCAACTAATTAACCTAATTTACATGAAAAATGATATAAAGAATTATTTCAAGATATCAATTTCCACACTACCTCTAGTTAATATTTTTATCGAAATATCATCATAAAGAGTATAATACATCTTAAATATAAAGGTATAACTATATTTTATATTCGTCTTGGGGAATCTACCTTGGCTATTCTACTTTCAAATATAAAATTCCTTAATTAAACAAAATTAAAATTGTGATATGTACATACAAGACTATACACGCTACACAAACGATGATACTTGATTAATTCTTTGTTGACAATAAGTTTTAGCCACTGTAAATAGCATAAAAGTTCACAGTCAAAATATTTCTCATCTCTGTATTTCTTTTTCAGTGCTAATTTCCTTTCAAAATAAATATGCAATTCTCCTCTAGAAGCGAACAAAATACTAGTAATCAAAAAACGTATTACAGTCCCTGAATAGTTCTACTTTCCCACTTGAATGGTGATCGAACGCTGAGTAAACGGCGAGCGAACACTAAACGCAACTTGGTGAAGGGTGATTGAACGTACACAGAAAGCGAATGGAGCGTAAAGTGAACGAAAGATGAACGATTTATTCGGAATTTCCTTGCCTTATACGTATTCCATTGTATTCTTTTGTCAGGTAAACAAAAAATTGTACATTATATATGTAGTCACAGAAAAATGATCGCCGTGGAACATTGTCACAGATATCGAACTCTGCCAGTTACTATAAAGAAAATTATTCTATAAAATGGACATGGTTATTATTTTTGGCCAATAAAATCATTACATAGCTCGCCTTTCAGAACAGTAGATGGCCTATTTACGAAATGAATTACAAGCACATTTCTGTACAAAGGCGATTCGGTGTGAAATGATAAAAAAGTGTCTTAATCAGAAATATTTTTCATAGGTCTGTGGATGTGTCGCAGAAATTATACATGTAGTCAAATTTACTATTTTCCACGATGATTTTTTCTGCAGATACCTTTGGACACCTCCTCCCCGTGATTTATATTTGAAGATTATACAAAGAGGCATCTATATTATTTTATTATAGATTCAAATTTTAAGAAATTGATATTTAAATAACATGCTGTAATAGTTTAATGAAAATATACAAATTATATGGCTATGGATTACATGTGATCACTGAGATTTATATTCAGTCTGTATTTTTTCACGTTATTATAATGGGACTGAAATGTCAAACATCCCAAATTCGCTGCAATACACCTGGCGGGGATGCTGAGATTTCTTATTATTGAATTAAGGATCAGTTAAAAAATGTAAATATAGGGAAAAACTGTCTGTTGATTGGAATAGATAACCATACTTGTAAATCCTTTTTATGTTGCATATATCGCCCTCCAAACTGGGATAGAAGTTTTTGGACTAAACTCACATGGTGCATTGACAAAGTAGACGAACTTCAAATATTATTAGTAGGTGACTTGAATGCAGATCTTCTTAAGTTCCACAAACAAACATAATTCGTGAAATTGTTTCAACACACAATCTTTTTAACATTGAAC
Source organism: Saccostrea echinata (assembly GCF_033153115.1). NCBI lineage: Eukaryota > Metazoa > Mollusca > Bivalvia > Ostreida > Ostreidae > Saccostrea > Saccostrea echinata. Next base: position 2,746,559 of record NW_026889830.1, on the reverse strand, counting down.
CGACTAGAACTTCACACACGTCGAGCACGCTTCTTGACCCAATTCTTACATCTGTTGACATTCAAATATGCGATTCGGGCACTCCAACAATAGACGCTTCTATTAGTGACTATAGAGCAACTTATATACTTGAGGGAAAAAGAAACGCAGGGTAACATAATATGAGAGTTGTTTTTTACTGCTCAACCGAAAATTATGAAAATTGGTCAGAGGGATATCTTGGTTACTGTGCATTAAAATCAGTGTTCAAAATTACTCAACCGTGACATGTATGACGTCACGTAGGGAAAGTGGTAAAAAGTCGAAAACACGTACATATTGATGACGACATGTTTTTCAACACATCTTTTCGAACCATTTGCTGCACTTAAGTTATACACATCGTTTTTCGGTATTTACAGACGATGTGCATTTTTTGCAATCATGGTACGGTTGACGGAGTTCCATGGGGTCTGGCTATTGCATTGCCTAAGTAAGGACAAAGGCAACAACAGGTTTCTGTGACGTTTGTTGTGTTTTCCACCATGGAACGTCTTATCTGTCGTCAAAGAGGGCGTAGAATGGTTTCCAACCAATCGTGTCGATGACGTTGACGCGTAACAGCGCCATGTCAAGATCTGGCTATTCATCCTGCCACCTAAATAATCACCACCACATTACCCCAAAACTGCTATTATTGTAAAAGGCTATGATAGTCGTTACATCCATGCGCGAATTTGGTTTGTGAGCTCGTCAAATTTACGTTGGTGTCCCTCTCACTCGCGCACGCGTGCGTCGTTTGCCTATTTTTTTCGGCTTGTTAATCCCCGTCCCAGTGCTGCCAGGGTTTGTCGACTTTCTCGCAAACTATCACATTCATCCACTTGACTGGTCTCCGTAAAGTCCATCTTTTCCGGACATCTTTGGGAGTACGTGGACGATAAGGTTCAAAATGCCCAAGCTGGTCTCAATCAACTTAAGGCTGCCTTGTCGGAAGGGTTGAATAATATCCCTGTTGGAAGGATAAACACACTGAATGGGAGAATCAAGGCTGTAACAGATGCACGAGGGAGACATGTGAGATAATGAGAATTTTCAATTTTCACTTTTGGGGGGTACCGTCATATGAGGTTCAATAACTCATGAATTATTGGAGAAAATCAAATGAGATTTTGGTTACATGTTTATTAAAGATGAAATTTAATGTTAGATAAGAAAACTGAAAAATACGTCTGAAACATATAACCTTACTTCACCTAAAAAGTTTACCATGCGCTTCTTTTTCCTTTCAGTATATTTCGCTTTCTTCCAGTATAAATTATGATCGTTCGTACAAGTTTAAAGTGTGGGCTTATAACAATTCAGATTTCAAAAACTAAACTCTCGAAAATTGTTATTGGATTAAATGCACCAACGAAGCTGAATCTATAGACCTTGCAGCTGAAATTTTTACATTGAAATTCCTTTCCTGTGTTCACGAATGTTCACATGAACAAACTATTACCGTTCCTTCTTCGTGACAAGCCATGGTTTGATTCAGTGCTACGTGAAGCAAAAAGAATTAGAAATCGTCTTAGTAATAAAGCACTAAAAACTAAAAAAAAGATTCCGATTGGTCCACATATAGAAAGGACTGAAATTTAGTTCACAATAAGAAAAAGCATGCAATATCAAATTATTATGACAATATAGAAACCTACTTGGAAGATTCAAGTAATATAACAATAAGTTGTATTGGAAGTTGATGAAAGACTCATTTAATATGAAATTATCTTACGAAATACCACCGTACAAATATTTACTGACCGAGGTTTAAGACAAGTGGCTTATTCAGACTTTAATAAGATTGAAGCATTAAATTCATATTTTTCATTTAATTCCTCTATTGATGATTCTAATGAAACACTGCCAAACATGTATGTGGTGCATTATGCAATATTATCATTGATGAACAAGAAGTATTAGATAATATATCAATACTTTCCGTAAACAAAGCTATTAATCCTGATTGTACTAGTCATAAAATGTTAAAATTTACTCTTTTTTACTGTTGTTAATCCACGTACTATGTTATTTAGTAGGTCTTTGTCAGAAAAGGTTTTTCTGTCTTTTTGGAAATTAGCTGATGAATTTTATTCCTCTTTTTTTAAAAAGGATGGCCCATCTGTGGTTTACAATGTAAAAAATATACTAATGCAAGAATTAATCTTTTCAATCGCTTGTTCATGCTTGAATTGGACACTATTGATATAAGTCTATTATTATGTGGTGATGTTGATTTGCCTTTACAGATAAATAATAGTATAGTTGCTGCTGTTCGTAAATTTATTGAAGAAACATGTAGATTCTCTTACTTGATATGTTATTTAAGGTTAGTCGACACGTTCCTCAAAAATATATAATTTTCCCCAAGAATATGTCATTGAAGTATTGCTACTTAAAAAAGTTTCCTCACAAAAAAATTGAGGTACCTTACCAGGCATTTCTGCAAGATACCAGCAGTTGGTGTTTCTTATTGCCTGATGCCACGTGCGTCAGGCAGTATTAGGATTAATTAGTTTTCCATGGTCCGAAACTAAGCAATCATTCTTAATGAACTAGATTTTGTGCAAGCTGATTTGCATCGGAATTTGTTACCTGCATTTAAACAAATACAGATTGCAAAAGAAAAAATCATATTACTGATGAAAAATAATGATGTGTTTAATTCCTCCAGTTTTTTTTTTATGCACATGTTTATTCTTTGCGATTATCTGTACGGACATGTCCGTGTAACATTTTGTCAGCATTTCTAAACTACTGGATCAGTCCATTTGTTTCTACGAAAAGGGTGAGCAATCATTTCGCGCCAAATGTCAGAAGTAAATTATCTTGGCGCTTTTTTTTCTGGAATTGTTCTATTGAATGGGTTTGATAACCTCTATGGAAATAAATAAAGTTTGTTCTTTTAACCTGATTCTTAAGCTTCAGGTATTTTTTATTAACTGCAAATTTTATCTCATTTTTTAAAAGAACACATTGTATATGGGCAGGCAACACTAAAGCAGTGGATGTTACTATTTTGTTTCCCAGTGATCCATTAAATGGACTAGTCCAATCATAAGCAAACTCCCTCCACCTAGTAAAGTCATCTCTTCTTGATTCAGTCTGTTTTCCATCATTTCTTTCATTATTACATTTATTAATAATGTACGTTACAAGGTTAGGTTTGTACTCGTAGAGGAATGGGATTCACTCCCGTAAGGTTCTTAGTAAAGAATCGGCAAAATGAAGAAGACATCATGATCAGTACTGATTTTCATTTCATAAAAAAGCACGTTATTATAGAAGAAACGAGAAAGGTCCTAAAATTGATGGAAAAGAAAAACTAAATTTTAAAACTGTACATAAAGATGTCTTTTAAACTCATTTATAATAGATGTATGTAGACCATCACTGCGTGAGTTGTGTCCGGGTGGGGGGGGGGGGGGGGAGTATTAGTATCATGTTTTGCTCTAGCTATAAAGTGTACAGGCCATTTACTTTGAGTCCTAGAGCAGCATTGAAACATTTTCGTCTCAAACACTTCAAGACAACTTTCCCTGTTAAAACTGTTCATAATTTACTTCGTCGTCGAGAACGACGGAAAACAGACTATTTTTCCCAGAATTCCAGTCTACGCTAGCTCACTTGCAGTTTCATCCGAACATAACTAGTCAGCCCGTTGGCTAACTAATAAATGACCAAATAGTGGCATGTCTTCGATATTCGTTAATCTGTAGTATTTGGTTATGACATTTGAGAAAGTCAATTGTACATATACATCTTGTGTAATAAAGTATCTATGTCGCTCCTTGATTACGGAAACGTTTAGCACCTCTCTTGCTTATACGTTCCATAGATATTGATTGATTAGTCAGGCAAGCTTTTTGAAAAGCTATTACTTGTATAATCCTATAAGAAATAGCTTGAGTTTGCCAAAATCACAATTTTTGATGTTATTATTTTCAAAAACCTTTTCAAAATAGTTTAGAATTCACAAGAGAATGGCTATTGTCAATAGATTTTGAAACAGTACAAAGAGAAACAAATTAAATATTTGAGGAACGTGTCGTCAGACCTTAATCGCTTTTCACTTAATATATTAATTGTATTATTTTTCCTAATTTGCACGACATACCAGTACTGTATTGTAATACATGTATATGTACATTAGAAGAACTATTCAGTTATAAGAACTTGTTTCCAATCCTTTTGATGTTCAATAAAATATGTTCAAAACAATGTTTTGTGAACAGTTAACGCAAGCGGATGTTGAAAGCTGAACGCAAAACTGTGAACATTGAGCGCATGATGCTCTCATGGTAAGCAGACGTTGAACACACGGTGAACGATAGGTGGGCTACCGGAAAAACGGGAAAGCAGAACGTTTCCTAATATATCAATTATATGTGTTTAGATGACAGTGTGTGTCAGACGTGCTCAGTTGATCGTGTGTATCAGCGGTGATAAGTTGACTGTGTGTGTGCTAAATGTGTTTAGTTGACTGTGTGTATTATACGTGTTTAGATGACAGTGTGTGTCAGACGTGCTCAGTTGATCGTGTGTATCAATAGTGATTAGTTGACTGTGTGTGTGCTAAATGTCCTAAGTTGCGTGTGTGTATTATACGTGTTTAGATGACAGTGTGTGTCAGACGTGTTCAGTTGACTATGTGCTTTATAAGTGTTCAGGTGATAGTTTGTAAATGAAAGTGTTCAATTGGTTGTGTATCAGTTAAGTGTATACTTGGTATGTTAAAAATCAAGGAATAAAATAACCTTTTATATACATATTAGGTCTGATACTAGTATTATGTTTGGTGGTGTTGTTTGCAGTGTAAATAAAAACTTGGCCTTTAAAAAAAATAAAGTTCAAAATAGGTAGGAAAAACTTATCAAAATTGTATTTTTAATGTATCAGACTTATGCTTGAATATGCTTGAGTAGTTTGGGATGGCTGCTCTAAACAATATTCTGAAAAGCTTGAAAAAGTACAACTTACCGCCGCTAGAATTGTAACAGGACTTCCTATTTTTGTGTCTAGAGAAGCACTTTATTCTGAAACTGGTTGGGAAACTTAAAAGATCAGGCGATATATTGCAAAAATGACTACTATATTCAAAATTCGCAGGGGAAGAGTGCCTGAATATTTGCACAATAGTGTTTCCAAAAAGCGTGATCATGTATCCATATACAATACCCGTGACAAACAAGATTATATAGTTCCGAGATGTAGATTAGAATTATTTAGAAATTCCGTTGTACCTGATTCTGCAAATCAATGGGATTTATTAAAAATAGAGGTCAGAAAAGCCATCTCAATAAATACATTTTGAAGAAAAAAAACTTGATAACAAAAAATTAAAAAAACCACCATCGTACTTTTCTTTCGGTAAGCGAGATACCAATATCATTCCTACTAAGCTACAATATTACTGTAGAGTGTTTACTAAAGTATGATCCATATAAACGAAATTATTAATAGTCCATTATGTTCATGTGGAAAACATGAAGATGTGTAAAATTTCTTTTTTTGCATGCAGATGAATAATAGTATATTTGCTGCTGATCATAAATTTATTGACGAAACATGTAGATTATCTAGTTGATATGTTATTCAATTGCTTTTTCACTTGTATCAATTGTATTATTTTTCTTTAATTTGCATGACATAATTTAATACATAAGGAGAGAAAATAGTAAGTTATAAGAACTTGCTTCCAATCCGTTTGATGTACTCAATAAAATATGTTCAAAACAATGCTTTGTAAATCGGTTAACGCGAGCGATTGGTGAACGATGAACACAAAACTGTGAATATTGAGCGCATGATGAGCTCATGGTGAGCGGACGTTGAACGCACGGTGAATGAAAGGTGGACAAACGGAAAAATGGGAAAGTAGAACCTTTCCTAATATATCTATATATTTACAATATTTCAAAATATGTTTATTTACAATTCTTGGCTGTGCTAAAATTCAGAATAAGATGAATTAATGGACTTTTCCAAAGTAAATTCTCAAAAAAGATTCATTTCTATTGATATTATTGTGCTTCAATTGTCAAGATTAAACGTTTTCCGCTGTAAGTGTTCTCACCATGAGAAATCAAAACACGAGTGGACACTTGTTTGTACGATTCGGTTCATCGGTGATCATGCATGAATTCCGGGATGCGTTAAGGAGGCTGGGGGGGGGGGGGGGTCAACAAATTAACCACAAATTAACCACCAGATTTAACTTAATTTTTTAGATATGATATCTTAAGCTGTCAACTATCATTTGGCAAAGAAAAATTTCAAAAATTTTAGTTTTAAAATTTGATCATTTTCTATATCTTCATATGGAGCTCTTCTTCTAAAGGAGATCAATATAGTCTAAAAATGGCCACAACCCCCCAGCCTCTTTAAATTTTGTCCATAAAGAATATTTACATGTATACCTGACTATGTTAACGAGTCAGATCGACTTAATATTTCTATCTTGTTAAACTGTTTTTTTCATTTAAAAAAAATCTTGTCCATAAAGAACATTTACATGTATACCTGACTATGTTAACGAGGCAGGTCGACTTAATATTTCTATCTTGCTAGGTTGTTTTTTCTGGAGATGGTATTGTTCATCGTATGTTTAAGATGCTTTTAATTAGTTGACTGTGTGTATCAGATGTGGTTATTTGATTGTGTGTTTGACAGTGTGTTGGAGGTGCACAGTTAACCATGTACAAGTATTTAAGAAGTGAATACTTGGCTGTGTGTGTTGAACGTGCTTAGTTTACGGTGTGCATTATATGTGTTTAGATGACAGTGTGTGTCAGACGTGCTCAGTTGATCGTGTGTATCAGTGGTGATAAGTTGACTGTGTGTGTGCAAAATGTGCTTAGTTGACTGTGTGTATTATACGTGTTTAGATGACAGTGTGTGTCAGACGTGCTCAGTTGACTGTGTGCCTTAGAAGTGTTCAATTGATAGTGTGTAAATGAAAGTGTTCAATTGGTTGTGTATCAGTTTAGTGTTCACTTGGTAAGTGAAAAATCAAGGAATGAAATAAACCTTTTTTGATACATATCAGGTCTGATATAATGTTTAGTTGTTATTTTTAGTTAAAAAATTAACATTTCTGCCTTCTAACTCTCTTTTACAAAAAGTGTCCATTTGCATGTGGGAAGTAAAGGTGTTCAGTCGGCACGTCATACACACACACACACACACACACACACATATATATATATATATATATATATATATATATATATATATATATATATATATATATATATATATATATATATATATATATGCATTCTTATTGATGGTTTTTTTTTTCTTTTTCCATATGTCATTGAAATATGTTAAGGTGAGATGTATAAAAACATAAATTCATTAACTTTCAAAACTTTTCTTAAATAACCTATTGAATCAGATATAATATTGTAATGATGGTATACTTCTATCAAGGAATGTGTGATGTTTTCAAACATAAAGATTATAGCAGATATCTTTATCACCAAAATATTGTAATTACATCTACCAACATCTCATTGAACATTTTGCATTGTGAATATCCTTTATTAAAAACATTACACATAAAGTACTGGAAATATGTACAATAAACATGTCATCCAATAAACTTCATCCCAAGAACTTGCATCTTCAAGTTGATTGAGTTTTTCATGTTTTGCAGATAAGATATTCAGAACAATCTCCTATAATAGTTAAGGTTTTGTTTTGTGCAAGTGTGTGTGTTTTGTTTGTTTTGCACAGCTCTGGAGCAAGATACATTCATTGCACACACTGCTAGTTATGGGACATATTTTGATATGAATGTTATTTATATGGTAATGGAATGATGAAATATAACATGCAACTATGAGTTGATACTTTATTCTGGAGATGAATGTTAAAAAAAAAAAAAATGTATGAACCCTTATTTTGTGTATTAAATTTTATTAACCTACTATTCATTTCATGTGATGCCGATGTTGGGACCCAAATGTTACAATGTGAATCATGAAACAATAACATAAAATCAGCTGTGTGAATTCATATTTTAATTGTTGATAGAGTTGAGTTTAAAGCAAAATCAAGGCATATAACAAGAAAGATAACTCTTGCTACCTTGTGCAGCACAATTTGACTGCAGAAGTTATGTAGCCTACACACAATGTTACATGTAAAAATTGTGTTACAGGACTAGTATTTAGATATTCACCTCCCTCGACGTGTCTCACTCAGTATACTGTAACAGTATGCATGTTATTTATTACAATTGTAAGTTTTACCAGATTTAACGAAGCTTATGTCATTCAATCATAATTTGAATACTGTGTAAAGTATTTGCTCTGCCCTACCCTTTGTATAAATACTGAATGGGTAGCCGAATAATATGCTTTTTTTCCAGTGACTCAGACATTATGTAGAAATATGATTAAAAAAAAAAACCACACACATTCGTTTCTTTTACACGTCTGCTCAGAGGCATCTTTTCTAAAAATTTGGGTGGCCGTGAAAACGGCCGTTTGTTGTTACGCTTGTAAGCGATGGTAGGGGGTATCTAACCACCGAATCCGTAAAGGGTACGTCCTTGTCTCTTCAGTGCATAGACAACGTCCATGGCTGTGACAGTCTTCCTCTTGGCGTGCTCTGTGTAGGTGACAGCATCACGAATGACGTTCTGGGGTCTCCTCGTAGATGAGTCCAGAGATACGTTTGACTCCACCTCTGCGTGCAAGACGACGGATGGCGGGTTTGGTGATACCCTGGATGTTATCTCTCAGGACCTTCCTGTGACGCTTGGCGCCCCCCTTTCCAAGACCTTTTCCACCTTTACCACGTCCAGACATAGACAATGTCTTAAAACTATGTTGAATTATCAAGTATCACTAAACTAAGGATAATTCTTCTACTGACAAGTAGTTTTCATCATAATCTTATTAGCAATTATTTTTGCACTAAATCCCAGTTCTTTTGTAAAAACATTTTTTGTGTGTGGAATTTTTATGATGTTGATTCCGACTCTTTATTTTGTCTCATTGCTGTTACGTTCGTAAAGCAAGAGTGATTCTTACGATATAACACTTCTTTATTAATTGATTTTTTTTTGTATTACTAAAGAATACTACATTAACAAATATGGAGTGTACAGGCAAACAAAAATCTTTGAAGTTTGCATTTCTGAATGTTGGTGGCTTAGTAAGTCAGGATTTTAACAAAACTTGTGATCCTAGATTTATGAATACCATGAAGAAATATGATATTGTTTTTCTTGTTGAAACCCACATTGGGTCTGGTCAACTACCACATAAAATTGGCCCTTTTTACTTTCATACTGTATGTAGGCCCATGAGTAAACATAACAATAGACATTTTGGTGGATTAGGTATTTTATGTAAAAATTACATTAAACCACACATAAAAATCCTCAATAACACATCTGATGATTTTCAATGGCTTCAACTAGACAAAACTTATTTTGGTCTCCAAGAAAATTTATTCATATGTGTTGTATATGATCCACCTAGTACATCATCATATACCCTTGGACTGAATTACAATATAATTGAATGTTTAGAAAAAGAACTGATACAATATAGTAAATTAGGTAACATATTAATATGTGGTGACTTCAATGCTAGAACATCGAATCACTTGGATTTTATTCCCTGTGATGATAATGTATATGTACCCTTATATGACCAATATAATATTGACAAAGAAATCAGACATAGAAAAAGTCAGGATGACAAATTAGACAATCGTGGCAAAGAACTTATTGAACTTTGTATCAGTCAAAATATAAGAATAGTGAATGGTAGAACATTTGGAGATATTTTTGGAAAACCTACTTGTTACACCCCTAATGGCTCAAGCGTGGTTGACTATGTTATTATATCTGAAAGTATTTTGGATCAGATTTTGTACTTCAGTGTAAATGACTTTGATCCTACACTATCTGACTGTCACTGCTTATTACACTGGGAAATGTCTGCCAATTTTACAACTCTAATAGACAAAAATCAAGATATGTGTAAGATGCAATTTATTGAACCACATTTTATATGGTCAGAAGATTCAGCATTTAAATTTCAGGAAGCTTTAACCTCTGTAGACATACAGAAAGATCTGTCTGATTTGGCAAATTTTGAGGTTCAGAATTCATTATCCTCTCTGAATACTGCTGTGGACAAACTCCAAAACATTATTATTAATGCTGCAGCTAGATCCTTGAAAAGAAATAAAATTAAAACAGCACAACCAAAAAGAAGTAAAAACAAGAAATGGTTTGATGGAGACCTAAAACATATGAAAAATAGATTGATTAATGTTGCTAGAATTATGTCTCAATTTCCAAAAGATCCAATTTTAAGAGGCAGATTTTTTCGACTCAGAAAACAGTATGCTAAGTTATGTAAAAACAAACGAATTCAATATAAGCAGTCCCTAATTGCAAGGCTTGATGCTTTAAATGAGGATAATCCCAAACTCTATTGGAATCTTGTGAACCATCTACTTGACAAAAATAATGCAGTAGATACAGATATTCATCCTAATAGATGGCTGGATCATTTTATAAAATTAAATGAAGTGAAAGAGTCATATTTGGAAAGACTAAATGGATTGAAAAAGAAAATTTCTCAAATGGAAAATAAGCAATGCTTTAATGATTTGGACTATCTAATAAGTTCTTCAGAAATGTCAGAGGCAATTTCTTGTATTAAATATAACAAGGCTCCTGGGTTAGACAACATTTCCAATCATATGATTAAGTATGGTCACAACGCCCTACTACCATCTTTAAGAAATATCTTCAATGCTTGCCTGTCACATGGACTTTATCTTAAATCATGGGCTGAGGGATATATAACTGTTCTGCATAAAATGGGGGATATCAATAACCCAAACAATTACCGTGGCATTACCATCACTAGTGCAATTGGTAAATTATTTAACAGTGTATTGAATAAAAGGTTAGACAAATATCTAATGAAAAACAAAATTATCAATGATTGTCAAATTGGTTTCTGTAAAAAGGCAAGAACATCTGATCACATGTTTATTCTAAGAACTTTATTTGAAACATACTGCTCTCAAAAAGAAGGACGACTCTATGCATGTTTCATTGACTTTAGAAAGGCATTTGACACAGTTATACATGAAGGTATCAAAATTAAATTGCTAGAAATTGGTGTTGGATCTAAATTTTACAATATAATAAAGAGTATGTACAATTGTAGCAGATCATGCATTAAGTTAAACAATCAAGTCACTGAAACTTTCCCTATTAGACTAGGGGTTAAACAGGGAGACAATCTGAGTCCAAATTTATTCAAAATTTTCATCAACAATCTTCCAGAATACTTCAGTAATATTACAGATGACAATATTCAGTTAAATGACAAATTACTTCACTGTCTAATGTATGCAGATGATATAGTTTTATTGTCCAAGTCTTCTAAAGGTCTTCAACAGAAACTTAATTGTCTTGAAAAGTTTTGTACTGACTGGTGCCTTGATGTAAACATTTCGAAAACCAAAGTACTAATTTTTAATAAAGCAGGTAGACACCTGAAAGAAAACTTCACATTAAACAAAGAACCTCTTGATTGTACTGCTTCTTATAAATACTTGGGCATTCATTTTACTGCATCTGGAAGTTTTACACTTGCTCAGGATGAACTTTACAAAAAAGCTACAAAGGCACTTTTTAAATTACAAAAAAATTTCCTATCATTGAACCCTAAAATAAACACAGCTTTACACGTATATGATCATACAATAAAACCCATACTACTTTACGGTAGTGAAATTTGGGGGGCGCTTAACACCACTACGGCACGATTTAGAAATGGACCTGTTGCACTGGATGAATTATATGCTAAATCACTTTGTGAGAAATTACATTACAAGTTTTGTAGATTTTTATTAGGCGTAAATAACAAAAGTACAAAATTTGCTGTTCTTTCTGAATTAGGTAGACACCCTATGAGTTTCAGTATTGTTCAGCATATTTTGAATTACTGGCATAGGTTAGAAAATTTGGATGACACATATCCTCTATTAAAAGCTGCATACTCTGCCTCAATATCCAATTTCAACAAAAACAAATTATCATGGTTTGGTTCTATTGATATATTCAAACAACTTCTTCCTCAGTTAATGCCTCATCTGAAATCATCTACATCAGCCTTTAAATATCATTGTAAATGCATTCTTAATTCATATTTTCTTGTAAAGTGGTATCAAAAGAAGGAACAATTAAGTACTTGTGGGAAGTTAGACACTTACTGCACAATCAAACAAAACTTTGGGCTAGAACTTTATTTATTAATCTTAAGAAAATTTGAGAAAAGGAAGATTTTAACAAAATTTCGAATCTCTTCTCACAATCTGATGATTGAAAAAGGTCGACATAATGGTATACCAAGAGAAGAGAGAATATGCCCCAATTGTAAATTAAAAGAGGTAGAAGATGAAATACATTTTCTTTTGGGTTGTCCATGCCATAGTCTATCAAGAATTAATTTACTCTCCACAATATCTCTGAGATCTCATCTTTTTAATAGTTTGTCTAAAAGTAACCAATTTTTATGGTTAATGAACTGTGAAGATGTTGATGTGCTATGCAATTTGTGTGAATTTATAAGTCATGTGTAGTTAGACAAATTCAAAGTCACATGTTGATCTTGACTTTACTTACATGTACTTTGATTTAATACTTATACTACAGTATGTTATGTTGTTAATATGCGTGTGTTGTTGTATACTCTGCATTGAGCAGAAGTGGATTAATTAAAATAATAATACTATCCTTCAGCACTGACTCTTGCTGTCCATTGCAGTTTAATGTAATTTACACATGCCATTCAACATACAATTTTTTTTTTCTTAATTATTATTATTATTATTATTATATTATTATTATTGTTATTATTATTATTTTTTTTTTAATACTCATTTCCATAGATTATGTATCTGTTTATTCTACATGAGGCAGAAGTGGATTTCTGTATATCCTTTAGCACCGTCTCTTGCTGCCTCTTGTTGATGTATCAGACATTTTTTATGTGTTCAGTTATATGTATAATATTAGTAATAGTAATGCACATCATTGCACATTAAGTTGTATCAATTAAGAGTACAAATATATCTTAAATAAAGACAACCTATGTCTACATGTGAAACTCAAAACACCACCAATGTACTAAATGGGAAGAATTGCTCTTCATTATATGTTGTATTCTGTCTGTTATCTTATCTGTAATTATACATGTTATATGTTTATGCCCATTGGGCCCTGATTTGGTAATAAATCCTATTCTATTCTATTCTATTCATAGTTCAGTTCTCAGTAGATTAAACTTCTGAAATGACACTAGACAGAAAAACAGCAAGTGCGTGTGACCCAAGTATTCCAGTGTTCACTGTTCCTGAGAGGTAAGTCATCGTTTTACTCTCCTAAGTAGCCATGGCCGATACTGCTGCACCAGCAAAGTCCCCAGCCAAGAAGAAGGCCGCAAAGCCTAAGGTGCCTGCTGCACATCCTAAGTACATTGACATGATTAGCACCGCCGTTGCATCTCTGAAAGAACGCGGTGGCTCATCCAGACAGGCCATTCTCAAGTACATCATGGCCAACTACAAAGTGGGCAACGATGTAAACTCTATCAACGCCCACCTGAAAATGGCCCTGAAGAACGGTGTTAAGAAAGGTGCTCTGAAGCAAGCAAAGGGTACTGGCGCTAGTGGCTCCTTCAAACTTGGAGACAAACCCAAGACCGAGAAGAAACCTAAAGCCAAAAAGGTTGCCAAGCCCAAGGCAGCCAAGCCCAAGAAGCCTGCTGGAGAGAAGAAGGCCAAGACTCCCAAGAAGAAGACAGCAGCCAAGAAACCAGCCAGACCCAAGAAGACCAAGTCCCCCAAGAAGAAGGCAGCCCCCAAGTCTCCAAAGAAGGCAGCAGCTAAGCCCAAGAAAGCCAAGACTCCCAAGAAGGCAGCAGCCAAGAAAACCAAGACTCCCAAGAAGGCAGCCGCCAAGAAATAAGCAGTCTTTGCATTCCAGACAGACTGTCTACTTAAAAAAAAAAAAAGCCCTTTTCAGGGCTACCCACATTTTTAGAAAAGATACCTCAATTACAGTCGTTGATGAAAAGTCTGCATGTTTGCCTCTGTTCCCCCCCCCTTCCCCCTCCTCTCTCTTTCTGTCTCACATTGTAATAAGGCTGTGCTGAAAATGTAAAATTAGGAAATTTTGTTGAGATTTCTAAATCAATAAAATTAAAGTATTAGAAATACAACACTGCCTAAGGGTAAAGTAAAATTATATGATCATAGTAATATTTTTAAAGTACAAGTAATTGGAAAATGATATCTCCCCCTCTCCCCCCCCCCCCCAAAAAAAAAAGTTATGCTCACATACAACATTAATAATGGGGAGGAGCGAAGTCAGTAATTGAAATGAATGACGATAAACAGGGGATGTGAAGGTGTGTATATGAAATTTTGAAGTATGATAGACCATTTTATCACACAAAAACACTGGTTCAAAATTCAGTGTTAAGTACACAAGTTTTATGATCAGATATTTTGAATTTGTCTGTTTTATTTCCTAACTATCAAGCCATACACAAAATGAAATGGCACATACTCTGGTACTCTGAGATAAATTTGTAAGGTAGTGACTATTGATGCAACTTCTGTGTAACCCGTACATGACCAAAGGATTCTTGAAAGCAAAACCACTTGCATACCAGTGCTTATTATTACATGATACATCACTTTGACATATTTTAAATTATAGAATCAGTCTTTTTGAGCTAAAATTTCTTTGACCCTTCGGGCTTGTTTTGACAGGATTTGATGTGTTGACAAGATAAGTTCTTGAAATATCTTAAGTCAAATGAGACAAACACAAACAACACAATGAAAGAAAAAAAAATCAGGTCCTTAAAGAGAGCAAAGCAATGTTGGGCTGATTTACAAGTGTTATGACACCCACCAAACACTGGGCAATGTATATAGAATTAAAAAAAATAATAAAATAAATAAATATATGGTAATATCCTTTTATACATTTATACATTTGCATGGCTTTGTATACTAGGGAAGGCTTTGAAATCCAACAATCTTACAGATAAATAAAAGAAAATAAAAAATAATAATAATAATAACAATTAAATAAATACATAAAATGGAAAAAAAAAACAAACAAAACAAAACAAAAACAAGGGATAAATCATTACGATTGTTAACATTATTACTGTGATTGTTTTTATCTCTTCATTCAATGGATCCTTATTATCAGAATTATATAATTTTAACCAAATAACTAGATTTAAACCAAGTACAAAATCTGTGCAGAAAGGTGGATTGAAATGATTCCAGCTAAGACCAATCGAAGCACAATGTGCCCGACTAATCACAAGGCGTCTTTCTTAACTTCGGAACCAATCGCAAACATCCTTACTTCGTGCGCGCTGATTTCGAAGTTTTGATCAAATATTCACGAGCCACAGGACCGTATAAAACTATAGTAAACACACGATCTCGTCATTCATTTTATCTGAACTCAGAGAGAAGATGGCACGTACCAAGCAGACTGCAAAAAAATCTACTGGAGGCAAGGCCCCGCGAAAACAGCTGGCTACCAAGGCAGCCCGTTAAAGCGCACCAGCCACCGGTGGCGTTAAGAAGCCTCACAGATACAGGCCAGGAACTGTCGCTCTTCGTGAGATCAGGAGATACCAGAAGAGCACCGAATTGCCCATCAGGAAACTCCCATTCAAGCGCCTTGTCCGTGAAATCGCTAAGGATTTCAAGACCGATCTGTGTTTCCAGAGGCCCTCCAGGAAGCCAGTGAGGCCTACCTTGTCGGACTCTTTGAGGATACTAACTTGTGTGCTATCCACGCTAAGAGAGTAACCATCATGCCAAAGGACATCCAGCTTGCCAGACGTATCCGTGGCGAACGAGCTTAAACATATTCTTGTTTCAGACAAAACACAAAACGGCCGTTTTCACAGCCACCAAAATATTTAGAAAAGATGCCTTCATGTTACAGCGCTCAAAGAAACGTAATACACAAAATTAAAACACAAAGGCCACATGATAAATGTTAGATCAAATTTGGAGTACGAAAGTGTCATAAATACTGACATAAACGCATCTAAACTATTATTTATACATATGCAAGAAAACAACAGATGTGATCGTATCGAGTGTTAAGTATATACTGGCATAATTGTGACATCTTACTTTCTATCATTACTTATCAACAAGGCGAAACTATAACAATAAGTTTAAAATGAATGTCACGGACAATTCGAAAATGAATAAAACACTTGCAAAAATAACGTACAGAACAGAACAATTATTTTCTAATTTAGAGTCCATAACAGACAAGTATGAAATTATTACAATAATAAGCAAAAGATATGCCAATGGATAGTATAACAATTTGTAAATGACATTGTTCATTTCAACAATAATATTGTACTATTTCAGTTAAAGGGAATACTATATATAAAAGTGTATCCATGGCTACTACAACATGTTATCATTTACGAACACGTATCCAAACATATGCCAAAAGCACAACCATTAGAAGAAAACATAGTAATTATATCATAACAAAAATTGCATAAAAATAGAAAATTGTGGAATTTATGAAACTCGGGGGTAAAGTAGCAAACGTATTAAGGTTTAGCCGATCGCGCAGGATAAAAATAGAAGAAAACAGATGCTGGGCAGGAGTTCAGGATGAACTTTTCACCGCTGATAATTAGCTCCATGAGGTTTGCTATTTGTTTGTAGATTAAGAACTTGTTTATAAGATACTGGCTTGGTCAAGAATAAGGGTGTAACCAATCAAAGAGGTTGATGCGAGGGAGCAGAGGTCATGCATCTGTATAAATTATCTACAGTAAATAAAAAGTCAAGATTATGCAAAAAGTTTAACAAGAATTTTAAGGTGCAATTAAAGATTAAAAGAGGGTCGGATAAGATTAACTTAAATTCAGAGCAAAATTAAAAGTCATTAGTGCAAATTTTGAAGAAATACTCAAATATGCAGGGCATGTACGGGGGTATAAATGTAGCGCAGTGAGACATATCCAGCCGGTGGTCTGCTGGATTTTGTCTCTTTCTGGTTGCATTTATACAGGTAAGATATTTTTATAGACTTGCGCGATTTTTGTAAGATGGTTAAAATGTTCAGATGGCTTAATGTATTTACAGGTTAATATATTTTATGATCTGATAGAAATGTTTCGTATTTATCATAATGTTTATTATATTGTGTATTGTGTAACTTTAGTAATTGTAAATAATTAGAATGTATGTGTTAATTTAATAAAGGGTGGTCTGCTGGATTTTGTCTCTTTCTGGTTGCATTTATACAGGTTGGGTAACAGCTAGGACCACTCCCCATAACCTGTGATGCGCTATGGACAGGAAGGGAGCATATCCTAGGAAGAGTAGATTCACACTGGAACGTCATTTTGAGAAATAAAGGAATATTAATAATCCAGCTAACTTGGGTCAATCTGGTCAAGACCAGGGGATTGTAAGAATTGTTCCCCTAGCTGTGTCTAAAAACCTCTCACAGGCAAAAGCGCACAACGATCCCGGAGTTGAAAATCAATTTATTCAATGACCAGAGAAATTCTAAGACCAAAAACAATATATTCGAATTAAACGAAAATCCCCCACAACCCACAACATATATTTTTTTTTATATGAAAATTATAATAAAGCAGAATCTCGTGCAGCACGAGCTGCACATGTGTCTGTCGTATGCAATGTAAATACACAGTATATACCATCAATTTCACAAGTAAAAGTTTACTTTATGAATACTGAATCAAATGACATTAAAGAGGTGAGAACCTCGTTAGTGGTTAGTACTTGCGTGCAAAACCTTTTGCATTATGCCAAAATAGGTTCAAATGAAATTAAATGATAAAAATATTCATTTAAAAAGAAAGGAAACACAGATTTAAAAACAGGAACTGCGCACGTAGTTCTAACCATGTATATTTATTCGAATTTATTAGAAATGGGTATAAAATTTAAAAAAAAATATTCATTTAAAAAGAAAGAAAACACAGATTTAAAAACAGGTACTGTGCACGTAGTTCTAACCATGTATATTTATTCGAATTTATTAGAAATGGGTATAAAATTTTAACATTCTAAAATATTGAACTACTGAATTGAGATAACAGGATTAGAAACAGCTCAAGGGTACATCAATAGTTAAAAAACTAGAGCCGAGCTCGTTGCAGAGCAACGAATAGGTCTTCCGTTGGAGCAGTGACCTTGAGTCAAGGTCATGCCATATTCTAAGATGATAAATAATCTTTTAAGGGACTATCAACTTGCAATGCTTCGCCAGTAGAAAGACAATAAAATAATTTACACTTTCTATTTCGTGACCTTGAACTTGTCCAGATGACCTTGCGTCAAGCCATGACACACCATGACGCAAACCTATCTGTGTTACCGACTTGACAAGTTAACACATGTTCTTTCAGACCACACATCCAGTAAAAGCATCTTGTTCTTAGTGACCTTGAACTTGAGTCAAGGCCATGAACCAGTCTGTATGATACCAACAATACCCATTCTGAGTGTTTCCAACTTGACAAGTTTACACATGTTTTTTTTTTCATTTCATTTCCATATAGTTGTAATTTATTACTTTTACCTCGCTGGCTTCAAATTTTATTGTAAATATGTTTTATGTCCAATTTCGATATTGAAAAACGTCGACGTCTTTGGGTACGTGTACAAGGTGCATTACGTTACCCTATCACATCATGTTTTATAACGCAAACCATACATGTACATATAGTCAGCGTTATAAAAAGGTTATAAAAAAAACCCATTTTATTCATCAAAAATCTGTGCTTAATTATCTTTGCCGATTTCTTACAGAACTACAGTGTTCCCAGGAACGCATGTGTCGCCTGCTTTTAGCTTCATTAAAGATGTAACTAAGTCTAAAAGTTATCAGCTATTTATTTGCTACGGCAGTGAATATAGTTCATGCGAAAAGAAAAAAAACAATCCAGGGATAGTAAGATTGCGATAGAATCTAACAATCAAATAGAAATGCAAATCCTTAACCCCTGAAAGCTAAAATGGATATTAATGAAATTTGAATAAATTTATTATAAATAATTATATATAAATTAATTAATTACGTGATTTCAACAATCCATCGAAAGAGGCTTCAGTCTATCATATCAGCAATTGTCAGTCTACACCATCTAGCTGCAATAATGTAGCCCTCTCCGATTTTTTTTAATCTGATATTTTCTGGAGAGGGCTACAATTCCACAGCATCTCTGTAATGGTGCAAATATATTTTTTAAATACGGGCGACTGCAGGCAAAATAAATTGTTTTTACATTCAACTTACTTCTAAAAAGGTGAAATTTTTATTCACTGTCAACAACATAGCCCGTTAAACGCGAAAACCAGATAAAATAAATCTGCTTGTTTACCAGTCGCTCTCATCAGAAGCCATGACAGTTCTCGCGTGATGCACTGAGACTTGCGTTTGAAAATTATAAATTACTTTGTAAAGTAGATTTTCGGGGTTACTAAATGATTGTGCTGTATGGCATCACTAAATATTGATAAAAAAAACTATTCCATGTGACATTTTTTCGTAAACAGCGATATTTATGCCTAAAATAAGGTAATTCCTACAGAGATCCGCTCCCTAGAGATCCCTAGTCTCATTGGCTGTCCCAAAATAAAATCGATCAAGGTCAGTAAACATGGCGGATAAATTCAAGTTGTGATGTTGACATACACGAAAAATAACCGATATAAGGATTGTTCTGTGTATGTTTGGATTGATTTATGTTTTGCATAACTACATTTTTGGAGTTCAGGTAAGAAATGTTAATTAAATAGCCATTTACTGATAATTTAAGCCGAAATCCGTGCGGGAGTGAATCACTCCCGCACTTGCACCATTACGGAGATCCTAAGGAGTTGTAGCCCTCTCCCCAAAAAAAAAAAAAAAAAAAAAAAAAAAAAAAAAGGGGAGAGGGCTACATTATTGCAGCTATACACCATCCATTTTGGAATACCGATCCCGTTGTATTTTCATAGTACTTAATTTCAGTTTTTGTGGTTTCTTTATTTCATACAGTGTCAAAACACATTGTCATGAGCTCATAAACATATATAACTGTTAATTATCAAACCCTGCCTCTGTAATTTCAAAAGACATAAGTTAAATTTAACCCTCCGCAGTACATATATATATATATATATATATATATATATATA
This sequence comes from Saccostrea echinata, assembly GCF_033153115.1. Lineage (NCBI taxonomy): Eukaryota > Metazoa > Mollusca > Bivalvia > Ostreida > Ostreidae > Saccostrea > Saccostrea echinata. The sequence continues at coordinate 2,726,258 of NW_026889830.1, read as the reverse complement.
TATATATATATATATATATATATATATATATATATATATATATATATATATATATATATATATATATATATATATGGTTTAGTTTTTATTTCATCTTCTTCCTCACATATGACATGCGAAAACTTGACGACATAATACACAAGCACGAAAAGAAAATAAATACTAAATTTAAAAAAATATATATAGATAGATAGATATGAAATGAAAAAGAAAGAAAAAAAAGAAAATAGTAATAAAAATTCAAAATATAATTCAATTAATTGTGAAAAATAGTTTAAAGTTCATTATTTTCAATCTGTGGGTTGCTCTTCTATACTGCCTAAACAGGAAGGTATGATACAATACAGAGTCTGTGTGGGTTTCTCACAGTTTCAGGGCAAACTGAGGATGTTCACAGGACGGAGAGATCCAGTTGGCATTCTTAAACGTGTCTAGGAAAAGTTCAAAATAAATCATCACTGAAATTTGTCTTTTCAAGCAAAATTTTCAACTTGAATCGTAACGTGAAACTTAGACATGCGAGTTTAGAGGCCTATTTTCCTGATTTTGAACACTACAAAGAGAACAATCTAAAAATGTAAATAGATAGAATGATAGAGAGGAATGTAGAGGTTGCGACTGTGCTCATATTTTGTGGTAAAGACCCTTCGTTGAGCTGCAGCGCGGATGCAAATACCCACATTGAAACACACATGCATGAACGAAAACACGTACGTCTCGACACACTGGATGTTTTCTAAGCGGTCCGCGCTCAGTGTAAACAAAAACAGCAAGTCCGTGTGACCCAAGTATTCCAGTGTTCACTGTTCCTGAGAAGTAAGTCGTCGTTTTACTCTTCTAAGTAGCCATGGCCGACACTGCTGCACCAGCAAAGTCTCCAGCCAAGAAGAAGGCCGCAAAGCCTAAGGTGCCTGCTGCACATCCTAAGTACATTGACATGATTAGCGCCGCCGTTGCATCTCTGAAAGAACGCGGTGGCTCATCCAGACAGGCCATTCTCAAGTACATCATGGCCAACTACAAAGTGGGCAACGATGTAAACTCTATCAACGCCCACCTGAAAATGGCCCTGAAGAGCGGTGTTAAGAAAGGTGCTCTGAAGCAAGCAAAGGGTACAGGCGCTAGTGGCTCCTTCAAACTTGGAGACAAACCCAAGACCGAGAAGAAACCTAAAGCCAAAAAGGTTGCCAAGCCCAAGGCAGCCAAGCCCAAGAAGGCCGCCGCCAAGCCCAAGAAGCCTGCAGGAGAGAAGAAGGCCAAGACTCCCAAGAAGAAGACAGCAGCCAAGAAACCAGCCGGACCCAAGAAGACCAAGACCCCCAAGAAAAAGGCAGCCCCCAAGTCTCCAAAGAAGGCAGCAGCTAAGCCCAAGAAAGCCAAGACTCCCAAGAAGGCAGCAGCCACGAAAACCAAGACCCCCAAGAAGGCAGCCGCCAAGAAATAAGCAGTCTTTGCATTCCAGACAGACTATCTACTTAAAAAAGCCCTTTTCAGGGCTACTTACATTTTTAGAACAGATACCTCAATTACGGTCGTTTACGATATTTATGATATCATTGAAGAGAAGGGGTATTCAATTATTGCTCGAAATAATTCAAATGATGAGAGCAATAATTGATTCGATGAGAGGATTTTTCAATTGGATTGTTATCCGCATTTATGATATCTTCAAATAATTAAAGATATTTTCAATTACAGGTATTTTTTATGTTAATTTTGCGCTCCACACCTTTCTTTCAGTCTCCCATATCCCACATGTATTAGAGTTATCCTAGCTTTTATTTGTTTTCTTTTGTTTTGTTATAACACTGCATCGGAGTTGGCAATAATGGATGCAGTTGGCCGATATCACAGACAATAGTTTCGACAAGATTTTCTTATTTTTCAATATTTTGGGTATTAAAGTAACTTCTATGTTTACCGGTCCTGCAAAAGGATTTCAAGTTTTTTTTCCTCACTTCACTTGTTGTCCCATTGTTGATTGCATGCATAGAATGGTAAACTTGTAGTTTTTTGTACTTCATATTTACTAGTATTTTTTTTTCTACGGTAAGTGATATTTTAAATGAAAAATGCAAGCCATATTTTTCCTATAAAATTCAGTTTTAAAATCAGAAAACAGTCCATTTCTTTTTTAAATTAAATTGATGGAGGTGGTGCGCCACAGAGGTCGAACTTATTGGTCCCCATGAGTGTGGTAATCCCTTGTCCTGTGCTGAAACATCCACACCTGTTGACTCCATCAAAACATGTGACATATTCTCCCTTCTTGATTATTCTATCTCCAGTTGTGCAGGTATCTGAATAAGATTGCATAATATTCTCACATTTTGACTTCTCCATAACAATCAAGCTAAGCCCTAGCTTGCATATTAACCCCTTCCCTCCGAAAATGGCCATCTACTAGTGATCAAATACCCAAGGGAATAACAAACTCACTGAAAAGTAAAGTTTACCGGTAAATGCTAGAATAAGAAGATTGAATATAAAGAATATACCCTTTTTCCCTGGGATATAACTATGATATTTCAATAAATGAGGAATACAAATATTCGAGCGGAAATGGTCAGTATTTTACCTGGACAGACAGGACAGGATTCTTCGGATTGCGTAACTTGTTCATCCTTGGGACAGTCGGGAGGCGGGCACTCCCAGGATTTACAGTAAAACAGATCATCCACGAAGTCGTGGGCACATTCTACATTCTTAGTCGGGAGATCCTTTTTGTCAGAGTAGACACTGCAATCATAATATTTTTCTTCCCCTGTCGACCCTAAATCTAAAATAAACCAGTAACAACTAAAACAAAATGTGTTTTGTGAAATTTGGTGCCCCTATAAGGCATGGCTAAGGTTAAAGTTTTTGTGGACAGACAGACATACGGAGGGACAGACAAAAAAATATATATATGCCCCGATTCTCCGATAACGGAGGCGTAAATATATAACATTCTTTAATATTAGATTCTTGCAATATAATATAAAACAGCATGAATCAACATTATTATCCATATTATTGACAAATATAACTAAAACCTTATAGGCCATGTGTTATTCTTTTAAACGCAAGATCAAAATGTCTTTTAAAGACAGCCTGGGTAGTTCTCGCTTGATTTATAAATTTAAAAAGAAATTTCAAGATTTGAAGTTTTCTGTAACTTTTAGTTGAAACCAAGATACTTAGCATATAAGTATAAGAATGATAATAAAAATAGCACCTTTTGTTTGTAAGATGATTTTTTTTTATTTTTCATTTACTTACCCGGCCGCTCTGGACATAAGAGGAAGTACTTTCACTTGATTTAATTACCCGCTATGGGCAGAAGAGAGAGTACTTGTATTTTCACTTGATTTTCTGGCATAAGAGAGAGTACTTTCACTTGATTAACTTACCCGCTCTAGGCTTAAGAAAATTTTCACTTGATTTACTGGCATAAGAGAGATTATTTTCATTTGATTTATTTACCTGCTCCGAGCACAAGAGAAAGTATTTTTACTTGATTTACTTACCTGCTCCGAGAACGGTTGCAATTACGCACAAAGGGAATGTATCCATTAGCTTCATATTCTGAAACAAAACATTTTTATATCATTATATTTTTGAATTGAAGATAATTATTACAGAGAGGACTTTACCCTTTAACAATGCTTACATCGGTTTGAGTGGACGATGTACGGCTGTTGTATTGATTAATTTGGACTGGAATCATGACGAGTTATTTTATACGAGTTCAATTAGCAGATGTACTTGACAGAAAGTGAAATATATGTAGAAGGTCAATCAATTAATTGCAATGTGCAACTATAGTTCACCATATTTTTAATTAACCCGCGTGTAAATTATAGGATGAGTAACATTTGTGAAGTTGAAAGCGTGAACCTTTGAACTTTGATTATATTACACACCATTACAAAATATCAACGCAAACTATGATTTTTTTTTAAAACAAGTTTTAAATTATACTTAAACCCATATGGAATAAAATAATTTAAAGTCATATGTGTCGTATTCTTTGATAAGTTCAGACTTACTAAATTTAAAAAGCTCTTTCTATTTGTTTTATTAGTTTATATAAAGATAGGAGTTTCCTGTAAATTACACAATTTAAATCAATCGCGTTTCATAGATATAAGAAATTTAAAACAATAACCGATTTATTTACTGACTCCGCATTTAAATATCAGACACAGTTTAAAGTCAATTTAACTACAGAAACGTTCAAAATCGGTGAGAATTTTAATTTGAACGTAAATAACAAATATTATGTTCATCTACACTATATAAATCTCGTTTTTATTTATTTATTTATTTTTTAGCTCAGATACGCCATATATAGCTTTAAAATTCATCGCCCATGAATAGATGTACAAGTATTCTGAAGCTCATTTCTAAATATACATGTACACTACACCATTAACGAAATGATTTCCACGTAAGGGAACTTTGAACGAGAAAAAAAAATAATTCCAAGAAACGGACAAGCAAACCCTGTAAAGAAGAAAAAAAAAGCACGCGCAGCAGAAAATTTATTTATTTAGTAAGTTATTTATTTAGTAATTATTATATACGTAGTATTTATGATGATTTAATCAAGGTATAAATGAGAATATTAAACATATCCACAAATGTGTATTTAGGTACATTATAAGCCCATATTCATATGATTCAGTTTTTTTTAAATCTGGCATTACTGTTTAAAGGACTAGGTGTGTCAGGGAGACATAAATGCCTCTACTGATATGCAAGTTTTAAATATTTGAAAGTCCAAGTGTGACAATAAAAATTAGGTGGAATTGACACAAAAAATATCATACTGCTGCTTTTGTTTTCTGGAATCATTTGTCTACATGATCATCACAACATATTTAGGCTGCGTGAATGATGATCACTTAAATGTACAAGCCAAAAAATAAATAAAGGTCCAAACACAGCGAACAATTCAAAATTTTGAAAGTTCTAAGGGTCATAACGTTTGTAAAAATGGGTCAATCGGCCACTTCATGGCGGGGGCATGAAAAAACTTTATATAGTCACATAGAGAGCACCAAATTTAAATAAACACGAATAATTGAAAATATCTTCAATTCCTTTGATGCTCGCAACAATTCGACGAAAGATCTCTTCGAATAATTAATGACATCTTCAATTTCGAAGTATTTCGCGAATCAACTCTGAATTATTTCGCATTAATATAATTCAATTATTGATATCATTAATTAATTTGCTGAATTGGTGCGTGTAATAATTGAATATTTGCTCTCTTCAAATGAACAATAATTAAATTAATGCGCGTCGATAAATAAATTGTAGAACAACAGTTATTTTCAAATGATGAAAGACCCCCTCAAACATTTCAGTTGAAGTTAATTTGGTGCTCCATGCTTATGCATGTCATCATACCACAGTTTATCCTGCTGTTGCAATTACAAGTATATTGCTCTCTTCAATCGAAAGCATTAATTCAATTAATGCGCACAACTACTCTTTTATACAGAAAGGAACTATCTAATTAGTGATATCGTCAATTCAACATATCAATTAATTTAATAATGAATTATTGTTCTCTTTTAAAGTATTAATGTGCACATTAATGGAATTGATGATATTTTCAAATGATGAAGGACCTCTTCAAATATTTCAGTTGAAGTTAATTTGGCGCTCCATGCTTATGCATGTCATCATACCACAGTTTATCCTGCTGTTGCAAACATTAATTATGGTGTCTATACGGTATTCACACCACATACAATGATATAACTCACAGATGTATTATACTGATCACTCGAAAACATGTGGTATACGGAAAAGATGGACTCATGAAGTACAAAGAAAATGTTTACACATAATATAGGCAATCTGAATAAAATAATATTTAAATGAAAAATGAATTCTTTGTAATAATTCTGCGACACTAAGTTGTATACTGTCATGTTGTAAATTTTGAATTTACCCGGTGGCAGTAAATATAAAATTTACAACTTGTAAATTTTGTATTTACTGCCAACCAGTAAATTCAAAAAGAGATGGGCGAACAAGGCGAGGGCAATGCCTAAAGTGCCATAAACATAAAGGTGAAAAATTAAATCTTAATTATATCAAAATTTTCTTTGATGTTTCATCTAAAATTAAGTATACTTTATGTAAAATCTTCCTAGTTTGCAAAAATCTTACTAAGATTGAAATTATTTGCCTATGAAAAAGCATACACACATTAGAGAGTGCAAAAAGGATCATTTTCTCATACTAAAACACAATTCTATATATCTTTAAAAGTTTATCCTCAAAGTTTGCGAATAAAATACCGGTATACATTTTTTGGTCAATAAAAACATGGAGCAAAGACCCACTATACCTTAAAAATACACTCTTATGACACATTTGCATCTTTCCGAGAAATACTTTGTAGTCCATTTAGTCAAGGATCATATAATAAACATGATTTAAATGCAACAATTCATCAAGAGCTGTGTACATGTGCTGTAGTGGTTTGTCTGTTAGTCTCAAAGGAAAATGACACTCGGGATTTTTATTGCTAACCCCACGAATACCACATTATTTTCTTAATAACAGAATAATTTTTGCCGAGAAAATTTTGATCAGAAAAGTTTTGTTTATCATAATTTCATACATTTCAATAATGAGAATTTTACTCTAAATACTAAATTCACAAATAGATTATGATTTTTATATATCTGAAGCTACAGGCACTCTGCGCGTCTTGTTCACCCATCTCCTTTACAACATGACAATGCTACAAGTTACTCTCTCGTTACATAGTGATTCTGTAACATAAAACTTTCGAATCTGTTCAGATAAGATTGAAAACGTTCATTTGAAGAATTACACAATCATATTTGGGGAAAAAAATCAGAGAAGGTCGAAGTAACAAGAATTTTAAGGTAAAAAAAATATTTGTATGTTCTTCAAAATGCTTCACACATTAAAAATTTTAACAAAGGTAAAAAGGGGTGAATTGCAACTTTATCTCCTGAAATGGACGCAAAGATTCAGAACCCTCAATGAATAAAAAGAAATACTGCTCTTACAAGCAGGATGCATTTGATAACAATCAGCCAAGGGATAAAACCTTTAAATTTTTCTTCATCTGCCGTGCTTTCTAACATTTATTTATTTTTCCAAAACATATTGAACGGGACACAGCCTTACTAGCGATTTTGGAATGAAAATACTTTTTGAGATTTTCAATCTCAATTGAACAGAGTTTTGAGAATACATGCTTAGCGGAGTCAAGTCTGCAATGGTCACATCATATGAGAAATGAAGGTGGGGAAAAGCAACAGACTCCTCCTGAAGAGCATCCATTCATTACTATACAATTCGTATACAGTGTCCAATCTGTTTAACCCAACAGCTAGCATTGAATATACTCTTTATCACACAGAGTTTACGGGTGTTTACTTATCAAGAGTTTAGACCTGGCAGCTACTAAATAACGCAATTTAAATCGATTTTAAGGGTTACACCTGCGACTTCAAAGAACAATAGCAGAAAATGTTTAAATGCCAGTATTGAGGTTGTATTGCTATTTAAAATCAATGCCATCGAGTTCAACTTTGGTATTTTCATGGAGCAATTCTTTTTAAAACATAACAGTCAACCTTGTCATAAATGGCGTATTGGGTAGAATATGGCCCAACGTGTTGTGGACAACTTACAAAACGACTATCTCATCTGTAGTATTTGTCTAGGACGTTACAACGATCCCCGGCTTCTTCCCTGTGGACATACTTTTTGCAGACAATGTCTTTCTGATCATATAGACCAATCAGTTCGAAGTGCAAATGCGGATCATTTCAAATGTCCAAACGATCGTGGAGACGTCAGAAGACCAGGACCAAACGTACCTCTTCGTGAATGGGCTGACAAATTTCCAGTGGATACTTTCATCTCAAGCCTTCTTCAAGCTGTTCAACATCATGAACAGGGGCCACCCTCTTCAGAGCCAGAGGTCAATGCCAGACCTAGAAGAGGTCCCGTAAATCCTAGATCCAGGCCACAACAAACCCAAAGGCGAGGAAGAGGTCCTCAACAAAACCCACCACCACCTCCACCTCAGCATGAAAGTAATGGACTGACATGCTTGGAACACCCAGCAAGACAACTAGAATTTTTTTGCCTGGGATGTTCGATTCTTATTTGTTCCCACTGCGCAGTTCAAAATCACAGACGTCCCAGATGCGAATGCTTGTCTACTGAAGAAGCATTGAGAAGATTATCACCAAAATTAGAACATTTAAAGACCAAATTCCAAAATCAGCTCTCGTACATACAGGATTTGAATAGAAACGGAATGCCCTTCGATGCTGAACTGGAAAACAGCAAAGCACAAGCCTTTGATTATTTGTCTACTGTCGAAAACAAAATCAGCGAATTTACGCAACAGTGTCTTCGTGAAATTGAAAATTTAAAATCTACGGTGAGAGAAACTGGACAAAATATACCGAGGGAAGATGGCAACATGGCTTCACTGCTAAACAGACTACAAGAAACAAGGCAAGGTTATGAAAGCATTTTCAATGCTCCACCAGGTGCAAGTTTTTTAAGGAATTTAAACAAGTATGAGGTGCAAGCTGATACATATGAATCCGAAATAGAGAGAGCGGTCTCTAATAATCCTGTACCCCAGGTGGATCTTGTCACTAACGCTGCATTTCAAAACTTTTTAAGAAACCCACCACCAGTTGCCCGCATGGAGATCAAAGAGCTTACGACAGCGAGGCAGCCCCGGCAGCAAGGAAGAAGAGAGGCTACATTTACCATGTCCAACGGGCGGAGAAACCGATCTTCACGATAATTTTTTTTAATTTCATATTGAAGTTTAATTATCAATTCTTAATATCGTCTCTCCCTTCATTTAATATTTTAAAAAATGACAATGACATATAATGTATTTGAAGAAATGTACAACAATGTCTAAAAAATAATCTATAAATGATTTTTTCCCTTCCCTTGGGGACCATGTGTTGTTTCTTCCATATAGTGTGTTTTTGTCTATCACAAGTCATGTCTGGATATAACTTTAAATCCATCTTAAGAATTCAAAATTACAATTTCTTGTTTACTAGTGACCTTTTATTTGTGTCAGGATCATCTGTCCGAGGTCAAAGTCACTTGGTGTAACACATCATATTTTTTTTTTGAAAAGGAAATGCGTCACACTTAATGAATTTAAAGTAAATTTTATATTTACTATCGTGTTTAATATCATATAAGTGATTATTCGGGTAAAAGGTATTATGAAGTAACAGAGGAGACCAGCCAGCGAAGGAGACTTCCTAATCTTAGTCCTAACTTTAAGACGACGATGAGGGTGTCCTAAGACATATCTTAGGTGATTTAAGAAGCACCGCTGCCAGGAAAACAACTAGGAATTATTGAAAGCACACTGTTTATGTATTGAATCCAATAATTTTTGTAAAATATTAATTTCTTTTATGAGTTTAACCAATTTACTAAACATAATGTCGTGTCACTGTATATATGTATATGTAAGCATATACCTGAATAAAGGGAAATAGATGAAGTAATAATGTAATGAAATGTCAGCAAACGTACCAGTTATTAATTTGTTTTCTTCTTTTTTTTGTTGGGATGGGTTATAAGATGATGCAGTCCCATGCTAATACGAGTCGAGTCTCTCTCTCTTTCTCTATCTGAATTCACTGACCTACTCACTGAAAAATCTGGCATTTCCATTGATATTTTTTTTTAATCGGTTACGACAGTATAGGAAAATTATCATTCTGTCAGTAGTTATATCTCTATTAAAATTATTTAAGTACAAGTTTAGCATTTAATACGTTTGTATTGCACCAACCTGGTACATGTCTTGTAGACCTAGCCGGTGTTAATGATATAGAAAACACACCACAGAAAATATTTAAACAAAATACAAACGCGGATGAATGCGGACACTACCCCTCCTTTTCTCAGAGAGATTCCTGTTGATCATATGGGTTTAACAACGAGAAATTACCTATGGTTTGAAAATACAACTAATTATTAAATTTTCATCGGTCTCTATATGTGTATGATAAATATAATATTTTAGGTTTAATTTCAATACGTCACAATAGCGGTGTTGCATATTGGTATTCCCCCTTCAAACCTTTTTTTCCCTAAATTACTTATCCAGTAATACAAATACATGTATATGTGAATAAACCAACGTATAAAGTCTCGATTTTTAATTTGTTGATTTTTTGCTAGGTAGATTGTAGAGAAGTATCTCTGTTATATATACTATAGCTAAATACCTGAAAATGGCATAAGAATTGATTAAACTGCTACAAATGTAGCGGAAATCGATGAAATAACGCAATTACGGATTAAATGTGTGAAACTTACTAATACATATCATATGTGGATCCATGCATTTCTTCCGGGGGGAGGGGGGCACCCACTCAAAAAAATTCATACTCAGATATTTTTGACAATCAAGGGGAAAAAACACCTATCAACTTCTCAAAACCTGATAAACCTTTTCTTGTGTGTAGGGGGAGGGTGTGTGTGCTGGTGGGTGTTAAGTCGCTTGTCTTTACAAATATATAGAACATGTTCATGTATGTGACTTTCCTTGTCATTTTTACCAGGGGTCCATGTTTTGTAGGGGGTTACTTTACTATATACTTTTAATAACTCCAAAAAATCTCAGGGGACCGAACCTAATGAGTCACCCACCCACCCACCCCTTACATCCGCGCATGCATATGATGGCATATGGACATAGGAACAACATGTAATATTTGTTTTACAAAAATTAAAAAAGAAAAAAGAAAGAGAACTGCTTGGAATGGAATTAACGACATTTTAACTTAATATATTCCTAAGATACTTAATTTCGTTTTACATCCAAGACGTATCTTAGGATAGTCCTAAGATATATGTCTTAAGTAATATCCTAAGACACACTTTAGGAAATTTTCATAAGCATGCCTGCTAGAGTTCGGATTCAACGGAAATTAATGTGATTTTACACTAAATGTATTTATTTTCGCTAAATTAAGCTATATCAAAGTTTTTAACACCAGAAGATTATCATATTTATGAAATATTTTCTATTATAATTTTTCCTGTTGTGTTATACACTGTACCTTCGTAAGATATTAACATCCTACCAACAATGTTTCTAGTCTATTGGCTAAAAGCAAGAAAAACAGCACACTACTATTGTTAAACATTACATAATTTGTTTCAAATGGAATTCAATACTGAAATTCTAATCATTACCTGTGACTAGCTCAGAATTTACATCACTTCACCAGAAAAGACCCCCCCCCCCCAAAAAAAAAATCACAACCCCCCCCCCCCCGAATTCATTCTTATTAACTGTTTTAAAAAAATGCAGCAGATGGATCACCAGGTATGGCCCGTTGTGTCCATCACTATCAACTATTGTTGAAGAACATCCAAGGATATATTGTTATTGTTCAGTAAGTAAGCGAATCATAAACTGTGTGTATTTAGAACAACACGACCACTGTTAACTGAAAAAAATAATTGCCGATGGAAGTGACGTCTCATTTGAAACAATCAAAGTGAAGATTATTGCGCAAAAAAGTAAATATAAATTCATTTTACTTAATGCCTCTTATTTGAAAGTTTACAATATATTATACACAAACACATACACACAGTTGCTTGCATGGAATGTCGATAAGCCTAACCTTCCTCCGGATCTTATATAGACCATTACTGTTATATGTTTTGTGTAACCAATTATTAACTTATTAAGGACATACGCAACGTAGTTTGAACTTTATTGTCTTTTTCCCTGGAGTTGAAGAGTTCCAATACTTAAAGGAACTGTGTGCTACATTTTAATGCCTATATATGCTGTTGTACATTTCTTCTAAAACAAGTTTAGATAAACAAAATATCTAGAATATATGTTTAGTAATTTTTGAATATTTTTCTTTGAAGTATACAAGAATTTTCATCAATTGATATCTTTTCAAAACCCCTGGTAATGCATGCTGATTTTTTGCCTATGAACATCTGATGGCACTATAATCTTAAATTAAGAATATCTTGAAAAATTATCAGTAGGTAAGGTACGTTGCGTATGTCCTTAAAACACGTATTGGCGTTGAAAAGTTTGAAGAGTAATTGTGGAAAATATAGGGGAGGGGAATTTTTAAACTTTCAATTTTTCTTTGATAAAATAAATATTTTTTAAATATTTAGAACCATTACCAATTTTCTTTCAATTTTAAAAATAACTGTTCAATTTTTATAATCAAGGTGGCGGGTATTTTTCCACTTTCCTGTCCTTCTTTAAAAACAAAGTCTTTAGAAATGACATAAAAATGAAATAATTTTCCAAGTTAACGCTACACCAGCATCAGAGCAATGACCAGGAGTTTGTCCACTGTTGTAATGTTATGTCTGCCCAGGAGTAGGCGTACCCCGGCCCCCAGGGCATCCTGTTTACTGTAAGGGCTATGAAGGTCTTCCACTGGTGCAGCTCCAACCACCCTGAAAATTATAAACCTTTTTTTCACAAATACGAAGTATGAAATATTAATATCAGCATCATTCCTGTTCGTAAGAGGTGGTTATAAACAATAAAAAAGAAATGTGGCATACCGTCTTATCAATTCACAACCAGCAAACCCGGCCATTTCAGATAGTAGTTTATCTTGGTAAGTCTGCTGCTCTCCAACAAAGCTCGTCATTTCCTCCAGGTACTTATTTACTGAAGGAAAATGTTCATTTTGTTGAACATAGTATTTATTATCTAATTTACAAAAAAAAAAAAAAAATATAATCAAGTATATTTTTTTATACTAACCTGTCACTTTGCATGCCTCTATCATAAGTTGCGCAAACTTCCTATGCCTGTCGTGGTCTTCTGGTATTGACATGTGGCCATAATATGAAAAAAATGTAATTGGCAAGAAGAAGCCCAATGTCAAGAGCTGCAGGTCCAATGTATGCAAATTCCAAGTCAATAATCTTTAAAAGAAAACATGTATATTCAGTCTATGAGGATCTGTAAAGATTTGAATTTAGAATTGATTGATATGAGAACCAAAGACCAATACCGAGAGCACTACAGTCTTAGAATTCCCTGGGTCATTAGTCATGGATTGCTGAAACTTTTGAAATGATATTTCAGTGTTTCTTTTGGATACATATTTATTATAAAATACTTTGAAGGAAACCATTGCATTGATGTTAATCACTGTTGAGCTAGGTTGTACATGTAAAATCATGAGCATGAGCTTGAAAGAGAGAGAGGGAGAGAGTAGGGGGGGGAGGGTATCCATGAAACATGAGCTTTCATTATATATACAATGTAGTGATGTAAGATGTAATGAATTTAGTGTCTACAATTTTAGCTAGTATGTCCACATACTTTCGTATCAGCACCATTCACCATGACAGAACCCGTATGTAGATCACCGTGTACAAGGCATTCTTTCTTCGTCAAGAAAATATGCTTCATATCGTTTGCTACATCTAAGACTCTAGGATTATCGTATAGTTGTGAAAGACTTGAAGTGATGTCATCTGAGAGTTTGTTTGTGCTATCAAACTTGTCAAAGGGTTTCGTGAAGATGTATTGTTCAGTAAGTTTGACTAGTTCAGTATCTCTGTGAAAATAAAAAAAAATAATAATAATAAAAAAAAGATTGTAAATTGTACTATCAAAGTAAAGTACCACGAACCTTACTAGCATATAGCTGCAAGTAAACTACATTTGCCGCCAAAATTGTATTATGACAATTTTTTTATACTGAAGTTCGACTCACTGAAATTTGCTTTTATATTCACTAAAGCTCCTCTCGCTAATTTTGGCGACATGGGTTTGATTGTGAACTTTTCCAATGTCTCTTGCTAATTTCTCTACTGCCTCCATACAACAAATTCCGCTAATGAGTTGTTTACGGAAATCTTTATATGTCACTAAATCTTCCATACAGACTGAAATAAGACAATTGATTTATATACAATTGTAGCTATTTGTATTGAATTTTAATCAATTCTGACAATGGAAAAATCACTTTAACGTTGCATTGACAATATTTCTAATTTTTTATTGATTAAAGTTTTATACAGAAAACAGATGAAAGATTCAAACTATTCAAATTAAATACGTTCATAGTGTGTAACTGTAATAATTCCTATGAAAACTTCTTTCAATAGATCAAAAGTTTTCTATAAGTTTATTTTGCAAATGATCTTAGTTAAAAACAATATAATCTAATGGTAATAGTGATGTGGATTCTACATACTTGTTCTAGACTCGTGATCATAAAAGTACGGTCGTGGTACACTAGCTAATGCGAGCTCTGAGAACACACACAGGGCGTCATATTCTGTCTGACCTCTAGACGGCTCTAGCGGGTACTCAGGACCTAAACACTGGCATTAAATGGAATGTCATGACATCTCTATTATACACGTATGGCAAACTAAGTGTATAATTTTACTTAGTGTTTAAAATTATATATAAATCAATTAACATAGATCTATGAACATAAAGAATCCAGGGTTAATTGCTGCATGTTTACAATCGTACTTTTACGTCATCTTCCGATATGGCAATTTTACAATGTAAATCAAGTGTCTACTTACATGTATATTGAATAAATTACAGTATTTCACTGTTGAAAATGTAATAAATATATTGAAAGTCTTAAGAGCTCCATAAAGTGTTTTAATCCTTTGGAGAAATGATAATATTTATTTTTTGGGAGATGAGGTGGGGCCAGTGGAGAAAGTGTCTAGATCTTGAATGTTCCAAACTAAACCAGACTATAATATACTAGTAATACTGACATGACAAGTGCTTCGGACAGTTTATAACTATTTCTGTAGACTATTTGTTTAGAACCCTAAAATTCTTCGTGTAAAACAAAATGCACAAAAAGGGAAGTGAAATATATTTTTGATTTATAGATTTATTACCATCGATTTTACCTTAATATAGGGAGGTGCCCGTTTAAAAATGATACTCTGTCCAGATTTTTTTGCTCTAATTACGTCATTCAGATTCCCATCACCAGCTGAGGTCAATTCAATGGTATCTGGGCCACTAAAAGACTTCAGAAAATTAATAATTAAATTTTAGTGAAAAGGCCAAAAGGAAATAAGAAAAAAGTAATACTGACTTAATAGTTAAACAAGTTTTTGAATTGATCAACATACTAGTATTTTAATTACATGTAATTTGAAATAAAATGACTTGAAAGACACGCCTGTATTGTTTTCAAATTTATGTATTAAATTAGAGATAATTAACCATTCAAAAAGCACCCATCCTCAAAACTGTTCATGTTTAAGTCTTTGAAATGATACTTTGAAACTATCAATGTGGCAATAAGATTTTGAGCCAGAATTTAGTTTGTCGCTGATAGTGTTCCATACATAAACCCACCTTAAGTTGGTCAAGCTGTGAATATTTGTCCAGCAGGCCAATAAACATCGCCTGATCTTTATCCCAGGTTGCCATCCTTTACGAAAGTACAGTAATGGGTTTTGTATTTCCTTCTTTGTAAATTTGTCCTGATTCCTCAAATAGCGATATTTATCGCACTCTTTTTTAATAAATGTACAATCATCTGATAAACCTTTTCCAGTTCACTGTGACCTAGATAAGTGGACAGATAATTGTATGGAACAACACAGTGACATGATTCGTATAAGTTAATGTCCGAGTATATAACTTATAATTATGTAAACATTTTGTTAAGTCATTCTACAGAAAGCGATAGTTTGCATTTCAATGTAAATTTCTAGATAAATTATTCATAATTCCAATGTCAAAAGTTTAGAAAAATTAATGTAGGTGTCTTATTAATTTTCAATCAAAAGTTGAAAATGATTACATGACAAATTAGTAATCATTTCAACTTTAGATTGAAATTATTAAAAGACATAGGTGAAAGTTATGAAATTCAAAAATACAATCTGATTAACATCCGCTCACTTACATCCGCCACACCTTTTGTAATGATTTTTGTGAGAAGATCAAAAGGTCTGATTTTAAATAAATTTATTCAAGCATATTAGGAAATCTCAGTGGCGGATCCAGGATTCTTGAAAAGGGGAGGGGGCAATCTGTTCTAGTCTGGGGTGGGGACCCAGTGGGCGAAGCTACCGGAAGCTCTTTTTCGACTCACTTTAGCTATACTTTTATGTAAAGTTGATGCTATATCCCACACGTCGTCGGATACCCACGGTGATCTCGTCTTTTACGTGATGAGTAAAAGACGAGATCACCCGTGGGTATCCGACGATGTATTCCACAACAACAACAAAAATATTTATCTATCTTGTGTATTTTTGGTCACAAAAAGGGGAAGGGCTCCCCTCTAAATCCGTCTGTGAATATACTAGTATATAAATTCAGAATTAGCCACCGCTCTTCTTCTCGATGCGAGCTTCTTGTAGTGGACAACATGAACACAATATTTATTTAGCATAGTAATTAATTAAGTTCTTTAATTGTCTCTGTATTGTAACCTTTTTACATTAAATCAGTTTAACATTTCATCTATGTTTAAAGCAAGGTCCACTTGAACATTGGATTAAACATAAGTGATTAAGGCTCATTCGGCCAAAGACAAAAATGTTATTGTGATATATTTATGCCCCCGTATCGAAGATTCAGGGGTATATAGCTTTTGCCCTATTCGTCTGTCTGTTTGTCTGTTTCTCCGCAAAAACTTTAACATTGCCCATAACTTTTGATTGGTTGGAGCTATGGCTTTCATACCTTTCTTTGGGTACCATCATATTTGACCTTTTGACCTTGACCTTGGAGTTTGACCCAGTTTTGCAAAATTTTATACAATTTTAACCTTGGCCATAACTTTTGAACAATTGCTGCTAGGGCTTTCATACTTTACATGTGTAATCCTCGTGACAAGTCCTTTCTTTGGATACCAACAACTTTGACCTTTTGACCTTGACCTTGGAGTTTGAACTACTTTTGAAAAACTTTAACATTGGCCATAACTTTTGAACAATTGGTGCTTCAACTTTCATACTTCACATATTTAATTCTTGTGACAAGACCTTTCTTTGAATACCAACAACTTTGACCCTTTGACCTTGACCTTGGAGTTTGACCTACCTTTGAAAAACTTTAATATTGGCCATGACTTTTGAACGATTGGTGCTTCAGCTTTCATACTTCACATATTTAATCCTTGTGACAAGTCCTTTCTTTGAATACCAACAACTTTGACCCTTTGACCTTGACCTTGGAGTTTGACCTACTTTTGAAAAACTTTAACATTGGCCATAACTTTTGAGTCGTTGATGTTAAGCCTGTCATACTTCACATATGTAATCCTTGTGACAAGACTTTCCTTTGGATACCAACAACTTTGACCCTTTGACCTTGACCTTGGAGTTTGACCTACTTTTGAAAAACTTTAACCTTGGCCATAACTTTTGAACCGTTGGTGCTAGGCCTTTCATACTTCTCATATGTAATCCTTGTGACAAGACCTTCCTTTGGATACCAACAATTGTAATCCATTTACCTTGACCTTGGAGTTTGAATTACTTTTGAAAAACTTTAACCTTGGTCATAACTTTTGAGCGATTGGTGCTTCGGCTTTCATATTTCACCTGTGTATTTCTTGTGAGAAGGCCTTTCCTTAGGCATTAATTTTGACCATTTGACCTTGACCTTGATGTTTGACTTACTTTTGAAAAACTTTAACCTTTTCTATATCTATTCAATGGTGGCTGCGAGGGATTTCATATTTCACAGGTATATTCCTCGAGACAAGACCTTACTTTGGGTACCAACATATTTGATTTGCATTTGAGAAAGTTTAACCTTTGCTATAAGTTGTCATACGGGGACATCAGTGTTTCACAAACACATCTTGTTTTAATTAAAAATTGTTCAAGAGATCACTCTAAGACAAAGAACTGGTCTCAAGGTCACTTCAAATTGAGATAAAATGTTTTTTAAAACCTTTGATATTTTGCCCACTCTGAGGACTAGGATAATTAAATTTTGTTAGTTGATGCATATTGGGATCTCAAGGTACATGTGTATTTTGCCATAAAAGTAGGTTACAGTGACCTTTCTGGAATTTGCAGCTTTTTTGTTTTCAGTTTTTTAAATACATGTCTTGAACATTGAGACGCCTATGACCGTTAAGCCTTGTCGGTTGATGTGTAATGATTCGGAGTATGTCCACTAAAAACAGGACCCACTTTCTTAATTCTATGGTTATTAATATTCACAACATTTTTGATAAATATTTTAGATACTTAGGGCATCAAACTTGATGCATCTTGAGGTCTCGGGGTTACAGCTCATCTTTTTAAAACCTTTCAACATCAATATTATTAACACTATGACATGTTGGGTCATCAAAACCTAAATTGGTGACATATTTTGAGGCTATGGATTTTTATGCCCCCGTATCGAAGATTCGGGGTTATATAGTTTTTCCCCTGTCCGTCCGTCTGTCTGTCTCTCTGTTTGTCCGCAAAAACTTTAACCTTGCCCATAACTTTTGATTGGTTGGAGCATTGGTTTTCATATGTTACGTGTGTATTCCTTGTGACAAGACCTTTCTTTGGGTACCACCATATTTGACCTTTTGACCTTGGAGTTTGACCCAGTTTTGCAATTTTTTACCAAACTTTAACCTTGGCCATAACTTTTGAACAATTGCTGCTAGGGCTTTCATACTTCACATGTGTAATCCTTGTGACAAGACCTTCCTTTACATACCAACAACTTTGACCTTTTGACCTTGACCTTGGAGTTTGACATACTTTTGGAAAACTTTAACCTTGGTCATACCTTTTGAACGATTGGTGCTAGAGCTTTCATATTTCACATGTGTAATCCTTGTGACAAGACCTTCCTTTGGATACCAACAACTTTGACCCTTTGACCTTGGAGTTTGACCTACTTTTGAAAAACTTTAACATTGGCCATAACTTTTGAACGGTTGGTGCTAGGGCTTTCATACTTCACATATGTAATTCTTGTGACAAGACCATTCTTTAGATACCAACAACTTTGACTCTTTGACCTTGACCTTGGAATTTGACTTACTTTTGGAAAACTTGAACTTTGGCCATAAACTTTGAAAGGTTGGTGCTAGGGCTTTCATACTTCACATATGTAATCCTTGTGACGAGTCCTTTCTTCGAATACCAACAACTTTGACCCTTTGACCTTAGAGTTTGACCTACTTTTTGAAAATTTTAACTTTGGTCATATCTTTTGAATGATTGGTGCTTCGGCTTTCATATTTCACCTGTGTATTTCTTGGGAGAAGCCCTCTCCGTGAGCACCATTAATTTTGACTATTTGACCTTGATGTTTGACATACTTTCGAAAAAAAGTTAACCTTTTCCATGTCTATTCAATGGTTGCTGCTAGGGCTTTCATATTTCACAGGTATATTCCTCGAGACAAGACCTTACTTTGGATACCAACATATTTGATTTGCATTTGAGAAAGTTTAACCTTTGCTCTAAGTTGCCATACGGGGGCATCAGTGTTTCACAAACACATCTTGTTTAATTCTAAAGTAGGTCACTGTGACCCAATTTTGAGATTTAATTATTATTTATTTAGATTTTTTAGCGTGATGCTAAGAGTCCTAGAATCATTGAGCCTTGTCAGTTGAGCCATTATCAAACCTTGTCAGTTGAGGTACCTCGGGACCTTGGGGACAGTAACCTACTTATTGGTGTAATGATAATTAATTGTGCAGTTTAATTGATATTGAACACTATTCTTTTCTGGTGTAGAAAGAATCAGGAGTCAATTGTTGGATTTGAATTTGATCACTGTTTGGATACTAAGACGTCTAGAATCATCAATGTTATGTCTCCTTGACTCATTAGTTTTGTTTCCACTATCTCCTTATTCCCTTTCTAACCTTTCTTTCCTTTCACACATCGTACCCTTCCTCTCTTCTCACCCAGTTTTACCTTTCTCACTTCCTTTAATTACTAATTATTGAGGGGGCAAAAGCATATAGTAACTATGTTTTCTATAGTATTCTATATATCGACAAAATTATTGGGGACCCCCCCCCCCCCCCCCCCGGTTCCTACGGCCATGAACGATGTAATCCGTTGACAATTAAGTTTGAAAATAATGGCCTAAGACTTTAATTTGTTTTAAAAAACATCAATCAACATTCAACCATACGAAAGGTTGAATTTGCAAACAAAGTCGTATCAGCAGAGTGTAGAATTTGCGAAATGTTGACTTTAAACAAGGTTGTACAGATTGTACCTTGCTTCCTTTGCATCATCATTTTACTGTAGACGTCCTTAAAAGTTTTTTCCACGGGTTCATAATTCCGCGGAATCACAATTTCTGTTTAATCCGCGGGTAGAAAATTTGTGACCGTGTACATAGCGTAAATTAATACCACGCGGAAAATGTACTTCTACAGTATATTAATTATTTGTCAGTAGTCTGCCTCAGTTTAGAAATTGTTCGTACACAGAACATTCTCTTGCACATCGAAATAACTGACATAAACACCATATTCAGGTGATAGTGGTATACATGTATTGCCATATAAATAAGGAAAGTTGAAGTCATCACCTTCACTATAAAGTTGTTAGTCTGTCATCAATGTGTTTCTCGGGTTAAACATCCAAATACGAAACAGTAACAGTAAATATTGTAATTATCTCTATCCTGTAAATGTATATAATCTTATCATATTTAAGTTAAATTATAACAGCATCTGTGTGTGCCGACAAATTGACTACCCAGCGTTAGCGCGGTATGATAATTTGTCGGCACGGCCAGGCGCTGTTACAGGACGATTAACATCCCAAAATGAGAATTCAATGCTTATATTCACGTTCTCTAATTTATTTCTTTTGAATGGTTAATTTTGTTAATATTTACTGTGAACTTAGCGCCTTTCAGAACTGGTGTGCTTAAAGACATAAGAGCCGTTGTGACGATGGGAGTTAATCCTGAAATCTCTGACAAGACTGTAGCTCTACTGGTTTGTACTTATGACAAAGGAGGAGAAAAGTAACACTTGGACTTGAAACTTTGCAACAGCAATAAATAGAATAATGATCCTCCGTTTAGTCTCTTTTTGTTGCAAGATTTATTGCAATCAGACTAAAACTTTAAGAAGTAACCTTTTAAAAGAATTTTAAGTTTTGATTTTAGTAACCATGGCAACATCATTCATAAAAAAAAAACGATACCGACAATTATATATCTCAGTGTAGCCTACTTGCATGCCAAGTGATATTAAAATCAGACCAAACTGTAGGAGGAGTCACATTTTGAAAGTATTCTTACAAAACTTTATATTTTAGTAACCATGGCAAGACTGTTCATCAAAAACTGATAAACAGAATTATGTACCACAGTGTAGTCTATTTATGTGCCAAGTTATACTAAAGTCATACCAAAACTGTAGGAAGAGTAGTGTTTTGAAAGTATTTCACAGAAATTTCTATTTTCAATATCCATGGCGACATTGTTCATTGAAATCAAAAACCAATAATCAGAATTATGTATCTTAGTGTAATCTACTTGTGTGCCAAGTTATACTGAAATCAAAAAAAAATTGAAGGAGGAGTAGCATTTTTTAAAGTATTTCACAGAAATTTTTATTTAAATAACCATGGCTACCTGTTCATTGAAATCAAAAATTGATTTAAAGAATTATTTATCTTTGTTTAGTCTACTTCAGACTACTTGTGTGCCAAGTTATATTGAAATAAAAAAAATGTAGAAGGAATAGCATTTTGAAAGCTTTTTCACAGAAGTTTGTATTTTTAGTAACCATGACAACATCGTTCATCGGAATCAATCTACTTATGTGCCAATTTATATTGAAATCAAAACAAAACTGCAAGAGGAGTAGCATTTTGAAAAATTGTTTACAGATGGACAGACCCCTCCCCCCCCCCCAGCTTGTTTCAGATGTTGAAAAAACAAACAGAAGTGAAGTACCACTAATTATGTTTTTTGGAGGGCCAGTATACATTAAACTTGATTTTACTGATACCTTGAATGGTATCTTCACTCATTCTGGTTTGCATCCATCACCAAGTACTAAAAAGTTTGACAGACAGTTCAAGGAACTACAGCAGTACATCTTGCAACATATTTTTAAAGTCACGAGTTTAATGTCGATGATCAACACTACATTTCCTTTGTTAACTTATTATCAATAAATAAGAAACGACATGTACTCATCTTATATTTTATGACAATCAACAAGGAATTTAATGAATCAGAAAAAAAATATTAACATAGAGAAATTGAAGATGTAAATTGTAAAAATCATTATTTGGCACATTCATTACTTCAGTAAAATAGACTAAGAGACAGGCATCTGTAATAGATCAATAGTTCAAACACTACAAAACAACATGTATGTTTCTGAAGTTAAAGCCTACTTAAAGGGGCATGGACTCATTTGCATTGCTTTTTTTTTTTTTTTAAATTTATTTATTTCAAAAATAATTCTGACAGTTTAATGAATTGATCTTGCATGAAAATTCCAAATATTCAATGACAATGGCAAACATGGGCACATTAGGTCTGTTATTGTTTAGGTTTTACCAGGTGTGTTTGATTTGCTGTAACACTACACACATCATTGAACATAAACAGATGACACTGGTGTGATGGTCTTGCCTTCTGTATTCCTATTCTGTCTTTAATTAATTATAGTTTTAATGTCTTTATCAATACACTGTAGATTTCCCATTTTTCTTAAATCTTGAGAATATATTTCAGTTTGTGAAAGTGCAATGTTGCATTACAATCAAACATGCCTGGAATACATTGTTTTGATAGTTTTCAGAAAAAAAGAAGTATCTAAACATGCTTTTATAAAATATCAGTCTGAAATGCTCTTGCAACATTTAAGTCACAAAATTCAATCAAAATTTTAAAGAATATATTAACTTCAAATCTGTGTCCATGCCCCTGTAAATGAATCATTTGAAAAGGTTTTTATCATGATCAATGCAATTTTTTTTTACTTCACAACAAATATAAAAACTCTTCAAAAAACATTCATAATATCAAAAATTCTTCACATAATCTTTAACTGGCATGATTAACTTGAAATAAATGACTGAAAACTGCAGACCTGTTTACCCTAACTGTTGTCTCTCAGTATTTTTTATTACATTTGTCAGTGAGATTTGGCATTTGCCCGTAAGATTTCACTTTTCATCAAATTACATATATTACTAGAAAACAACTACATTTCTGATTACCAAAACATGCTTTAATAACAAAGCAAAACATCATACCCTGCTTTCTTTTGAGTTATTTCTGTCATTTTTTTTTAAACCACCGCGTTTTGGCAACTTCAATGTTTGAAATTTTTCTCTTTTTTAGCGATTAAAAAGCATCAAACTGAGACAGATAACGAAAACTAATTGCTAAAATCCATATGAACGGATTTCTGTATTTTCATTATAGCAAAACGTGAGACGTATTTTGGACTGAAAATCCGTACAAAATACGGCAAAATCGTAAGAGTAAACAGGTCTGAAACTGGAGGAAAACTGGTTGAAACATGTTACAAAATATAATACAAATTGCAATGCATAGCACAATCTAGTAAAAAAAAAAGCTTTCATAAGAAACACAAGAATTTTAAACACCTATAAATAAATAATGATTTGAATGATATACATGGATTACATTTCATGGATTTCTGCAATCATGTAAAAGTTTATCCTAAATCTATTTTAATTTACAAGAAAACCTTAACAAATTCTTCAGATAATTTTACACTTTATACTTGGGAAGATATTAAAAAAAAGATCATTTTTATACTTGAAGATCCAAACATGTACAGAATAGTAGATGACTCATTTGCAGTATAACATGATATTTCTAAATTCCAGATCAAATTATTTATGATTTGTAAATCTAATGAAAACCACTTTACACAATAATATCATTCAACTACTCTATTGAGCAAATCTACAGAAACTCACTGAAAACAATCCTTTCAGTGCTTTTTGTTCACAATAAACATATTTTTACTATATTTCTGCTTGTAAAGAGAATTCCAGTTCTTTTTCAGTACTTCATTGACCTTTTTAGGTGCCTCTAACTTCTGTTTTCTGTACTGTTTGGGGGTCATGACCTTGAATTCAGTTGATTTCCCGGTGAACTTTGAGATCTTCTGATCTATACTTTTGGAGTCTCCAAAGTACTGGACTCTGTAGGTGCCAGGGGCCTGATTCTGAGGGATGTCCCAGGTAATGGTCACCTGGCTCTCTCCAAGTAACAGGCTGGTGTGCTTCCATTCAAATCTGATGATCAAATAAAACATTATAACATCAATAACCAAATTTATTTCAGTCCAAGTTAGCACAATTCCGATCTAATATTTATAGCTTAAATAAAGAGTTAAATACTGTAAATCACATTTTATTTGCAAGAACTTTATTTTTCGCATAATTTTTCTAGGTAGTCTGTCCGTGAAAATTTCTTCTCACATATAATTGTACATGTATTATTAAAGAGTATATTGAAAAAAAAAACACCCTAGAACTCTCACTTCTAAATTCAATATTACTATCTCACAAAAATAAGGTGTTGCAAAAATATGGTGATTTACAGTATGGAAAAATTCTTGCATCTATGCAAAACCAAATTTCCTTTTAGATAAAGAAAAGATTGCATCCTCTCCCCCCTCCCCCCCCCCCCCCCCCCCTTTTTCATAAAAAAATCCAGTAAGTCAAGGTTCAGGAACAAGGTTGTATGTTATTTGCACAGCACAAAGAAAACTTGAGTTCCTTGGTTTCCGCTTATGACTTCATCATTTCACTTGTTTCCTTAACTAACAATTCTGACCAAAGCTTACTTTGTTTCCCACTGGCTGTCAGTGTACACAACTTTCCAGCTTTGGTCTGGTTGCAGCATTTCCACAGTTAAGAATGTATCTTCTAACTTCAAAATAGATTAAAAAAAAATCAATACAACATGTTTTTTAGAAGATATATCATTATAATTTTCGCAAGATAAGAAAGTTACACATCTTTGAAAGTTATGTCACCTTAACATCATTTCTGGGATTGGCTCCTATAAATACAACTTGGACAGAATCTCCCTAAAAAAATAGAATGCTTATTTCTTCTAAATTTCAACAGAATTAAAAGAAAAGAACACGATTCTTAAAACACAATTTTGAAATGACTTGTTAGTATCTAACCTGTTTGTACTGAGGATTAGCATCAGTAACAATATCACCAAAACTCCTCCCAAAAGGAGCATGGTCAAAGATAACGGGAGGGAGGAAGGACAGCTGTCTGTCCATTAGATTGGGAGGGGTGGGTCCTGGAGGTGCTGGTGTTCCCTTAGAATGCAGAAATTACATCGTTTTTAAACAAGTAATGACTGAGCATTGAAGTTTTGAATCCACACAATTGGAGACAAATTCAAAAGAATTTTTATTATGCCCTATTGAAAACAAATGTTATAGTTAACATATTGATAATGGACAAAATTAGACCATAATAAGTTCTCATAAGCTAAGGTGAAGGTAAATATATTAAAAAAATTAAAAGTTAAATCTGAAATCATGTAAATTTCACAGGACCTGGAAGCTGTTGTTTGATTGTATTTTTACCTTTGCTAGAGCTACTGCAAGTTTATTGAATTCTTGTATAAATGCTTCCAATGTGTGAGGTCCATAAATAGTGGAAGCTCCTTCATACCTCTGGATCTGCAATCAAATAAAAAAAAATAATAATAAAAATGGTAAATAAAATAATCAGGGAATTTATGTTCCCCACTTAGTGACAAAATAATAGGATGGAAAATCTACAAAATGCACACAAAGAAAGAAAAAAATGATTGACCTTGACCTTCGTGCTTTTTCTTACATTTGAGAATTTTCTGACCTTAAGTTTCATTGCAAAAGCTCACAGAAAACTATAGTTAACATCTGAAACTACTAAGTTTTCATCTGAAACTAATATCTACCGTCATGTTATGGATATTTCTGATCTTGGCTTTCTACCTTTTGACCTCAAAATCAATATGGGTCTTTTTTAAGCCATATGGACTAAGAAATCAATAGGGTTTTTATTTAATTTTTTTCAGATTGGGGAGTTATGATATAAAATATTATAAATAAAGCTCAAAGAGAATTAAACTATCCTCTGGAAACCATTTTTTGCAATATTTAAATTTTTGACCTTTGACCTTTTGACCAAAATCAATAGAGATCTTCTTCAGTCATGAGGAGTTATGATATAAAACTTCATTGAAAAGGGCCAAAGACAACTAAAGTCTAGAAACCATTTTTGCAATATATGAATTTCTGTCCTTGTCATAGTGACTTTTTACCTTTTAACCTCAAAATCAATAGGAGTCTTTTATAAATCATAGGGAGTTATGATATAAAATTTCATTGCAAAAGCTTAAAGCTGAACATGACTCGTAAATAGGCATATGCCTTATTAGCTTTCCTTTCTCCCATATCAGCACTGGGGTATATCCTTTGCATTCGTTACACCTGACTGCTTTCTTGTCACAGGTACTTGCGTGGAATGGACAGAAGTTTACATGAATTTGTGTTTGTTTGTATACTGCACTGACCCATGCAAGTGTTGTAAGTTTCTTTGGTAATTTTCTCTCCTGCCGTGGAAGAAGCACATAGTTACTTTTGTCGCTACCCAGTGTTTTACCATGTAGCATACATCCGTCTACACAGGTAAAAACTGATTACACTGAACCATGATTAAGTGAAAGGCTTATATAGGGGCCTCAGATATAACAACAGAATAAAAGAATATGGTGGACAAATTCCTTTTACGAATCATGTTCAGCTTTAAGGACATTTTTAGATACTGTCTGGAAATTGAAGTATTACACGCAGACAGAATGAAGATGAACCAACAGACAGACAGACCCAAAATAACATCCCCCTCTTTCAGTAAAAGTGGGTGACAACAAATGATAAAGCCTCACCCTAACACCAGAACCCTGATCCTGAAACCATGAATTTGACATTTAGTAGAGACACTCCTGCTCATTACAACTATGTACTTGGCTTGCCCTCTATATGCCCAGCAAAAGAGAAGGAGATTTTCAAAGAATTAATGCATTTTTACCACATGATCAATACAGCCCCACCTTACACCAGAACCCCTAACCTAGGGGCCATAAATTTAACATTTTGGAATAGGCACCCTTAATCATCATAACCATACACATAGTTCTTCTGTAAAAAATACACAGGGAGAGAAGATATTCAAAGAATTTATGCATTTTTACTTTATGACCAACAGAGCATCATCCTACATCAGAACCCTGGGGCCATAATTTTCAGAATTTTGGTAGAGGGCTGATTGCTACATGTATTATAATCATGCCAAGGCCATCTTTAAAAAATCGTCTGTTTGCCCTCTCTCGACCGACAGACTAAAAATGATCCAACTCAAATTTTTTTTAAAACTTCCATTGAAGGATTACTTTTTTATTCATTCTCAAATTTTCTCATCCTATCAACAACTATTTTAATTTAATATGCGCAAGTTTTTTAAAAAATAAAATTTTTCAACCTATTCATATCCAATTTTTTAATTCCCGAGTTGGGAGAGAGCAAGCTAAAATTGTTTTTATCAATGGCCCAAGAGTTTATGCTTGATGTCCAGAAGTAAAGAAGATTTTTGAAGATTACATAAGTTTTGATGGTTTTTGCCCCACCCCTTAAGCCCCAGGGAGGCAGAGACCATGGAAATGGTTTTTCCTTAGATGCTTTACAACCAAAACTGGTTAAAACTGGTTTAGGTATTTATGAGAAGAAACTTAATAAAATGTTAAAAAGTTTATGACCGAAAGATGACACATGATGATGATATTTGAAAAAGATAGCAATATGTGACCTGAGTGGTTCAAGTGATATAAAATCGAAATAATTCACTTTATTGTATGATTGAATAATTCCCATCTCCTTGATTGGCTGAGATTCAACAATGTTTGAAAAATACTACGTTATATTGACCTGCACGTGACCTTCCAGGTCAATATCAGGAATTATTTCCAGGTCAATATAAGGAATTATTTATTCTACATTGGACCAAAAATAGGTGATCATATAATAAAACAGTTATTGCTGTTTTTTGAGGTCAATACGATGATTTAGACACCTTATGTTCACCTTGCCCTTCAGGCTTGGTGAATATTGTACTCCTCAGGTGTCTAAATCATCGTATTGACCTCAAAAAACAGCAATAATTGTATAGTATGTGTACTTTAAAAGGAAGGTTCATATTTTAGCAGCTTTGACGCAGACAATGATGCGCTAATTCATGAATACCACTAAGAAATCATTTATAAATACAATATACAACACGGAAATGTAAAGCGCTAATTCAAGATTTAGCTAACAACTCCATACCCAGTGACTGAGCTATATTTCAAATATGCCAATTTATGTACACATACAGTATTTCCCACCACAGACTATCTTTCTGTCAACATCAGTTTCTGAGTACTTTAATTGTATGATATTGTTGGGGATATAATGTTTTTTAATCATACAAAATTTAGACCAGATTACCACTTGCACAAACAAAAATTTATATGAAGTTTAATGATCACTTAAAAATGATATAGAACAGTATTGCATACTTGGTATTCTTCATATGTTGTGACATAGTCAGCATAGTCATTGGTCAGGCCAGCTATCACAGACAATGTGTTGGCAGGCAAACCTGCTGCTTTTAATGTCTGGAAAATAAAAAAGAAGAATATTAAATTTTTTTTAAAAAGTTGTGAATATTTTTATATAGTATTGCTTTATAAATACTCCTTTAGTTTACTTTGTTAACTTACAGCTGTTATACTGTCCCTTGTTCTCCTTCCAGACATGGTACTGAAATGTAATAACATTACAGTTAAGCTAGTATCTTTAAAATGTAATAAAATTACAGATAAGCTTCTGAACACACTATACTAAAATGTAGTCAATTTACAGTTAATGACATGTAAATATAAAATGTTATGTAACACTGTAATGTAATAAAATTACTCAAGCTTATGAAGTCACTCAAATGTAATAAAATATCAGATAAAACAATGCAATTTTAAGCTTTTTAAAGTCTTTTTCTTAAAAAAATCATAGATCACTGATCAACTTAAATATACACTGTACATAAATGTTGAAATGCTGCTATAGGTACCAGTAGGAAGTGTATGAGAGAAATTAAGATTCAGCAAAGTTACTGAATAATCACCATTCACAAAACATAAAATCTCCTTACAATTACTACAGTTTTTGTCAAACATTCATATTGCTGACCTGAATTCTGCTGGTACAGAGATGATGGCTAACTGCCCAATCCTGAAGATCTGTAGGTCAACAATAGAGGGGGACCAGGCATAAGGAGAACTTATCTGCAGTGAAGGAATGAATGTTAGAATGTACAGCTTGCTTCAAATGATAGGAAAGAATTTGAGGAATATTGAAAGCAAGTTCACCATGATTTTGCCTTGTTTGTGAGAAATTATTTTAAAAACTTATCTCAAAATGAGAGATCAAATTCAAGTTTATTTTGAACAATGGATCTTGCAACAGCATATACATGTACAGAAAATCAAAGCAAACAACTTATTTTCCCTTTTTTCTTATTTCATCACTTATAGAACAAAAATTAAAAAAGAAGAATTTGGATGACTATGAAGACAGACATACTGATTACTAAATGACACCTACATTTCTGTCTTTATTTTTGGTTAAAATTATTACCTCCCCTGTGTCCAGTAGGATGGGTTTAGGGTGCTGACATTCCTGTTGTTCTGCCGAGGGTTTCTTAAGAAAATCACGAATGAAATCCCAGAAGGGATTTTCTGTTGTATCACCTATAATAAAACCAGATAAAAACTTGATAAAACATATAAATAAAATAATTATCCTTTATATTGTGGAATCATATTATTGTGATGCCAATTTTCAAAGGTGCTTAAAATCTTAAGTTGGCATGGACATAATTTTATGGCAAACATCTCATAAACAAGAGGCC
Source organism: Saccostrea echinata (assembly GCF_033153115.1). Lineage (NCBI taxonomy): Eukaryota > Metazoa > Mollusca > Bivalvia > Ostreida > Ostreidae > Saccostrea > Saccostrea echinata. Next base: position 2,696,240 of record NW_026889830.1, on the reverse strand, counting down.
CATGGGCCACAACACTCACCTGAGCTACTTTGGCCCTGCTGTTCTTCACAAGACATCCCCTTTGTAATATATATTGTGGCCACGCCCTACCCCCAGGGGCCATGAATGGAAAAATTTAGAATCTACACTACCCAAGGATGCTTTTACATAAGTTTCAGCTTTTCTGGCTCAGTGGTTCTTGAGAAGAAGATTTTCAAAGATTTTGCCTATGTATTTCAATGTAAAACTTTGATTCCCTATTGTGGCCCTGCCCTACCCCCAGGGGCAATGATTTGAACAATTTAGAATCTACACTACCCAAGGATGCTTCCACATAAGTTTCAACTTTTCTGGCTCAGTGGTTCTTGAGAAGAAGATTTTCAAAGATTTTGCCTATATATTTCAATGTAAAACTTTGATTCCCTATTGTGGCCCCGCCCTACCCCCAGGGGCTATGATTTGAACAATTTAGAATCTACACTACCCAAGGATGCTTCCACATAAGTTTCAACTTTTCTGGCTCAGTGGTTCTTGAGAAGAAGATTTTCAAAGATTTTGCCTATATATTTCAATGTAAAACTTTGATTCCCTATTGTGGCCCCGCCCTACCCCCAGGGGCTATGATTTGAACAATTTAGAATCTACACTACCCAAGGATGCTTCCACATAAGTTTCAACTTTTCTGGCTCAGTGGTTCTTGAGAAGAAGATTTTCAAAGATTTTGCCTATATATTTCAATGTAAAACTTTGATTCCCTATTGTGGCCCTGCCCTACCCCCAGGGGCCATGATTTGAACAATTTAGAATCTACACTACCCAAGGATGCTTCCACATAAGTTTCAACTTTTCTGGCTCAGTGGTTCTTGAGAAGAAGATTTTCAAAGATTTTGCCTATATATTTCAATGTAAAACTTTGATTCCCTATTGTGGCCCCGCCCTACCCCCAGGGGCCATGATTTGAACAATTTAGAATCTACACTACCCAAGGATGCTTCCACATAAGTTTCAGCTTTTCTGGCCCTTTGGTTCTTGAGAAGAAGATTTTTTAATGACCCCACCCAATTTTTATCTTTCCTTGATTATCTCCCCTTGTAAGGGGGGTTGGCCCTTCATTTTAACAATTTAAACTCCCCTTCACCCAAGGACGCTCTGTACCAACTTTGGTTAAAATTGGCTCAATGGTTCTTGAGAAGAAGTTGAAAATGTGAAAAGTTTACAGACGGACGGACAGACAGACAGACAGACAGACGGACAGACAGACGGCCGGACGCCGGACAACAGGTGATCAGAAAAGCTCACTTGAGCTTTCAGCTCAGGTGAGCTAAAAATTATATTGCCTGAATATCTACATTTGTTGAGGTTGTTAATTTTGTGGATAAGGGGTACCACCATACACATAAACATTTACAAATACATTGTATTGAACCTCCATTAAAATAATGATTGCAAAGTTATAATATTTTTTTTTTTTATTAAAAATTTTGTCACTATATATACAAATGTTTCTACATTTCATAATTTTTTTTATTCCAAAGAAAAAAAAATAAAAGTTTTCAAATTTCAATTTCCAAATGGCAGAGAAGTTCTTAAAGTTGCCAATAAATCTGTTTACCCTGGGTGAAATTGAAGGCCCCTGGACCGTCTGTTGTTCCAGCAGCAAAACTGAATCCCATGGCAGGCTTACAAGTCTTGACCTGCACAGATGTGGAGTAAGTGATAAAAACTGAGAGATCATCGGTTCAGTATGGTGGCATATTTCTTCATCCAATTGTCATATGTTTATCAACTTGCCAGATGTTTATGTCGACTTGTCAGATATTAATGACAACTTGTAAGGTCTTTATGTCGATTTGTAGAAAATATTTATTATGACTAAGAACTCAGTATCTTGTTATACAGCAATTCAATGCCACTGACATTTATTTGTCATCATAATATTTGATAAGTTGAAATATATATCCAACATGTCATCATAAATTATCTGACAAATCGACAAAATTTCCTGACCTTATATTTATCTGACAATTAAGTTGACAATTTCTGACAAGTCAACATAATTGTCAGATGTTGACTTGTCTCGTCAGATAATGATTTTGACATGTACGATGCTATGTCGACTTGTCAGAAAATTATGTTGACTTGTCAGATAATAAAGTCCACTTATTAACTGGGTATGGACATATTTTCATGTTAATTTTTTAAACAGGTGAATAATTGACAAAACAACAAAAAGATCTGAAAGTTGTCATAATTCTCTGACAAGTCAAAAAAGCATATGACATGTCAACATAAACATTTGACAAGGAGTGGAAGAAATATGCCACCATAGGTTCAGTGATGCATACTTAAATATTAGAAAGTGCATAAATTAATCTTTCATTTTCAGTATATGTTTAAAAATAACATTCCAGCCCAAGATTAAGTCCCCCCCCCCCCCCCCCCCACACTAACTAGCCTTATGCTAAAGATTAATACTGCAGTATATACATGTACCTTTTCAACAAATTTACAAATTAACATTTACAAAATTTCCCTACCTTTGTTGTTTGGTTAATCTGCACCATTACATTTGACATATCAACATAAGTATGTCTAAAGTCTACAGGACCTTCTAACTTCATAGCAGCTGGATCATTATAAAGTATCTGTGTAATTTAAATCACACTCCAAGTATAAAACAGAACTTCATTTATTAATTGATAATTTGAAAAATATGTACAAGCTGGATAAAAATGTTGCTATGATATTACCCACTATCTTATAGTCTTAAACTTAATCACTGAATACCTTAGCTTTCTTATACTGGTTACTGGCAATAATTCTGGTGCTGTCAAACATGTCTTTACCAGGGCCAGGAGAAACACAAAGCTCATTCTGTTGGGGGAAAAATTAACCACATCAAATTTAAATAGAAACACCCTTTTCACACAGTGATTATTAAAAACATATACATTGAATTATGAAGACTACATATGTTTGTATAACTTTTACAGTTTATTTTATCTTTCACCCTGTGGTACCTACCCTTCCATTACAGGTGCTTGTGGGAACATCACATGGCTTGCCTGTGTCCATACAGTGAGGACCTTTTGTGTTGGGGGACACATCACCTTCATTACTTTGAGCAAAAGCTGCTACAAACTCACCCTGTATAATGAAAATAAAAAGCTTTAACCTCAATTTCTCCAACTAATTTTTTACTCTGAATTTCTCTATCAAGGTATGACAATTTAACTGTATGAGGGGCATTTGAAAAGTTCTATATATTTTTTTGATAAAATGTAATGCATTTAACAGAAGTTGATGTTTTGGTAACATTATAAAAACATAAGGAATAAATTCACGTATTTTTTTATGTCACATAAGTTTATTTGCAACATAATCTCCAAAATGACATCATAATCTATACTGAAATACAGCTCTTTTGACCACATGATGATGTTAAAAGTGGGGCTATAATAATTTTTGGCCATGACTTGTTATTTATTATTAGGTTTAATCCACAGGCACTTGGGGGGCTGGAACCCCCCCCCCCCCCCTCCCTTTTTCATTATTATTTCTTTTAAATCACATCTAATCATTTCCAACTGATACATAAAATGAGAGTATCAGTCGAAAACAATATATTTAAAAACAGCTTATTGAGACAAAGGAGTTACATTATCAATATCATGTAGTGCATATTATAAGAATATGAAAAGAGGAAAAAGATGTGTCGACCTCAGATTTAAAAGAAAAAAATTGAAAAAGGGGATCCAGCCCCCAAGTGCCTGTGGGTTAATCAGCAATTCCATATTTCTTCTGATAGTTGGTTAATGACTAAGATTTAAGGCTGGGTACATAATCGCTTCAGATTTGATAGGACCCAGAGAAAACTTTGAGATATCCAAGTATTTGAGATATCAACTTTAAAATACAGAGTAATTTGGTCCTCCAATTCACTTCAACATATCCATGGTATTCAAGATATTGATGTTCAACATACCAATTCAACTGTATCTACATCAAGGCTATTTAACAGTCAATGAGGAAACAGGGGAACAGACCTAGCAAAAAAAATTAATTTAATCATTATTGACAAAATAATGTACCTGGGAACCTCTGCAGTATTCACCTCTGTACTCCTGGTATTTCAACATATTCATTTCTTTACAACAATGATTTTTACAACCCCAGTATTTAATGCAAGTGCTGACAGAAAACGTGCCATTTTCAAAAGACTCTTAGATAATCTGGAAATTATTTGAGAACTCTATTAACATTGCATATGACAGATTTAAGCCCAATTAAACTTTATTCTAACTAGTATTAATCTCTTTTAATGTGTCTCCAAGTTGTACTCAAAAGCTGACTTTCAACCTTTTCAACAATAAAATAGTTTTCCGTTTCTTCGCCATTTTCACTGTCAGTATACTGGAATTATGACATCATATCGGGAGTTATTAGGTCACAAATACTATTCTGATATCACAATGCACATACGTTTTCCTGATATTTTAAATGGTATCAAAAAACATCAACTTTCACTAAACGGTTTTAAATTTGAATGAATGATATTCAGAAATTTTCAAATGCCACTCGTACGAATAAAAACCCAGACTTACTTTTCCTGGAAATGCTCCGCCGTTCAAGTCAGCTTCAAACATCTGAGCTGCCAGACCCTTGTTATCACTGCTGATTAGGTGATTAGTGTTGTTCATACTGGTGCAGTGAACAGCAAACCAACTAAAAATTTAGTACCAGTAAAATTAAACAGAATGCTAAAGTCTACACATGTTCTATAAATCAATATCATTATCAATTTACATGCTTAATCTCAGGTATTTTTCCTCTTAGGCACATGAAACGGAAGTAGATGGAAAAATGACTGACTTGATCATTCCAATGCCTTTGTTCTGTGCATCTATCATTCTAAGGACTGTCATATTTTTGTCCACATCATATCTGTACCTGCCAAATGAAAGAATGGCCACATATGAATTATACAGGGCAGGAAAAACAGAAATACACATGTAACAAAAATTTTTTTTCCTAAGTTTCAATATACATGTACATGTAAATAAATGTCTGTACATTTACACACATGCATGCATTTATCAATAATATTACAAAAGCTGTTAAGCAATGAATGTCTCATTGACATTGGAGGGTGCTTGGGATTCTTTTACAAAGTCCTTATAGAATTAAGCAGTATGCTGTCAAAACATGGGGATTGTATGTGTGAATTTCTTATGATGGCGAGATACATGGGTCATCTGTTTGTAACAAACGACCATCTCTCAAACATTCTTAAGTTTAATAGAGCAGAAAATTGCACCAATGTAGACATATACATGGTAAACTTTGCTCTAGGGACAGGGAATGATAATATGTCAAGATAAGCAGGGTAGTCTACAATATCGAGGTCAACATATCCGCATTTTTGCAATTCATTTATACAGGAAACATCACCAGGACCATGGATGAATGTTCATATATCCCAGGTCGTCAACATATCCAATGTCTGGATACCAAAGTTTTTAAGTGTGTCAAATAATAATACATATTCAAGTTTTACAGCATGTGTGTCTTTATTTCTGACTTCAGCATAATTTTATCTGTCCATCTTATAGGTTATATTTCACCACTTACTAGCAGGAATTTATGAGTTCTGGGACTGATTTCTTATATCACCCTGTCTGAGAAAATCTCTGCTCTTTTCCTCAGCAGGATTATTGAGTTAAGCTATAGGACTTTTGTCCTCTTTGGTTCTGTTCAAGTAACACTAAGTTAAATCTTCCTCAGAGGGATTATTGAGGTAGGCTGGGGGACTTCTGCCCTCTTTGATCCCATTTATGTAACTTACTTAGCTCTTTCCTCAGAGGGATTATTGAGGTAGGCTGTAGGACTTCTGTCCTCTTTGATCTTCTTTATGTAACTCTTACTTAGCTCTTTCCTCAGAGGGATTAATGAGGTAGGCTGTAGGACTTTTGTCCTGTTTGATCCTCTTTATGTAACACTTAGCTCTCTCCTCAAAAGGATTATTGAGGTAGGCTGTAGGATTTCTTTCCTATTTATTCCTGTTTATGTAAACTTACTCCACTCTCTCCTTGGAAGGATTATTAAGGTAGGCTGTAGGATTTCTGTCCTATTTAATCCCATTTATGTAACACTTACTTAGCTCTCTCCTCAGAAGGATTATTGAGGTAGGCTGTAGGACTTCAGTCCTATTTGATCCTGTTTATGTAACACTTACTTAGCTCTCTCCTCGGAAGGATTATTGAAGTAGGCTGTAGGACTTCTGCCCTCTTTAATCCCATTTATAGACATGTAACACTTACTTAGCTCTCTCCTCGGAAGGATTATTGAGGTAGGCTGTAGGACTTCTGTTAATGTTGCTGTCCATAAGCTCTCCCGTGTTAACATACAGGTTTCCTGGTCGCATGGAGTTATGGGCCTTTTCAATGCTCTGAAATTATTTACACAGTAACACTTGGTATGAGTATGGGATTTCTCATTTACATAATATAAATATAGGCAAGATCTGTTTATGTTTATTCTGCTGGTTAGTATTTGATAACATATATTCCAAATCCTACTCCTTGGATCCCTTACTTAGATTCTGAATCATCAACACACAGGAAAATTTGGGTATAAATTTTGAAGTAAATATTCTCAAAGAGGAACATGATATTGTTTTAACAAGTCCACACACATTATGCTTAAAAATAAAATTTCTTAATATACATATGTATATGATACATCTTCATTTAGTTTTCACTCTATACATGGACCTTATTCTTTTGAGAAAAAAAAATCTTAAAACTGCAGCTGTAAATTTTCCACTTAGAAATGCATAACAAGAATACTTAATAGATTTATAAGAAAGTACATACAGCAACAATTCCTGCAGCCAATGACAGGAAAGTTTCATTGACAAATCCAAGGGAAGTGATGTCATAGAGAAGGTACTGGTGGAACCCACCAGGGCCAGAGTGGGTGTGGGTTCCGCTAATAGCCACATTCCTCTCATTGTATAAGTCTCCATACTTGTTCTTCAGGCGTTTGATGATCTGAAACAAATTAAATTTAGAATCTTTAACAGTTAGAAAGAATAACATATCAGACAACTGTGGAACACTTGAATGTGCTTTGCTTTATAGCTTTTGTTGCATATTTCAACATTTGTGATTCAACTAAAATTATTTTTATTCAAGACTTTTATTTAACAGAAATCAAGGGAGAAAAAGTGTTAAAGGTTTACTAAGTATATTTATGTCTTCCTTGTGTAAACTGTGAACTGTTAATGTGGAAACTTACATGTGGGGTAATTTACACTAAATACCAAAGAAATCTTTTGTGTCAAATTCCTAAATGCACTAATGCTTTTGTGCATATTTTATTCATTATTAACAATACATTGCTCTGGTATCATAAAAATAATGCCCTTGCAATTTTTTCTTGCTACTTATTCACAGAATTAACAACACCGTAAAATTATCCATGCTTACAGAAGTTAGATCTATGATATTCTTGTTAAATGCAAAGTATAACCAGCCAGCAGACAAAACATATTTTTAGTGATTTTTGATATCTTATAAATGCACAAACCTCCAGTTTAAGTCCTTGAGACTGCATACAAGAATCTGTGCTCACAAACACAACCCTGCTTTTGTTGGCTGAGTCAGCAATGATGAAAGCTCGACTGTACTGACGGAGATGAATACCTTTACTTGTCTGGCCAGGATTGGCATATCCCATCTTGAAATATGTTCAGGTATTTTCACTCATCAAGTTTTAGTTTTGTACTTTACTATTTAATTAATGCAACATTTAATTTCGTAATTCAGCATTTATAATGTTAATTATGTTAACAATGTTATAGTAAATCACTCACTTACAAAATACAGGGTGTTTCAGAAAACATGCAACCATTTACTTTCCTCACTTTATTTATATGCAAACAGGAACATATGAAAGTTTTATATACAATTATGCTAAAAAGGCTTAAGTTTTTATTGATAACAAAAATTTAGAAAAAAATTACCATCTGAATTAATTATGACATCATATTTGACATCACTGAAAAAACAGATAATTTCATTCTTAATGTAGAATTTAATAAAAAGCAATCATCCAATACTGCTTTATCAGAGCATGTCACCAGTTCCTGTGATTAGGACAATGAAAATAAGGTTTACAGAATGCAAAGAACTTAGTAATATAAAGTGGAAGTTGTATAAATCTTTGAAATTTTGCAGCTAAAGGAAGAGTTAATGCATGATCAAAGAAATTTTAAGAAAGAAATGGAAGAAAAAGATAATTAGAACACATGAAAACATTTAGAATGTTACAAAAGAGGCATTGTTCCAGAGACTTACATGAAATTCTTTTGTAAAATAACTGAGATTGTGAACAAATTGAGCAAGTCAAGTGTAGGTCAGATGCTGAAATATGTGTTAAATCTTAAATCTTGGACTTGTTAGAACAAATGTTTGCAGGACCATTCAACCCTTTCAAATCTGTTAAATTGGGTCTCCACACTCACCTGACTTAACACCCATTGACTTTTATCTATGGGGATATTTAAAGGTCAAAGTTTTTAAAATACACCCCCAAAAAACAAATGAACTCAAAATGGTTCGAAAAATGAGACCTGATTCACTACTAAGAGACTCTCTGCAATAGTAATGAGAACTTTCTTGCATCGGATAGATTTATTCATTCAGCAAAGATGATGCCATTTAGAACATATTTTGTAACTAAGTGAAATTTAACAAGTTTCTTTTTTCTTTTGTAATTCATTATCTATCTGCCATATTAACTTTAATTTCATAAGAATAAATTTTGAAATTGTGACTTTTAATTTGATATGTTGGTGCATGGTATTGGTTGAAACACCAGTAAAATTTAATCAATCAAAATGGTTGCATGTTTTCTGAAACACCCTGTACATATATATGTTTTCAATTGATAAGTTTTATGGAAATTTTATACAATAATACATATACAATTAAAATTTTACAATGTCTTTCGATCGTTTAAATATCTAGTCATTTTGTAAAAAAGCCTTTGTGTACTAATTAACTCCTTGTTTTTATGCACAGGAGAGCCTCATGTACAAATTAAATCCTCATTTTATACACGGGAAAACCTTGCTTATGAGTTGACTTCAGTTTTGTATACGAGTTGACTCCTTGTGTACAAGTTGGTTTGTGTACGAGTCGGGTTGTGTACGAATTGACTGTAAATCGGCAGGATATGTGTGTTGGTGAGGAACTTAATTTTTTTTTTGAATGATTTTTAGTTATGCTATATCATCTGCTGAATTTGTACGTTAATCTAAGCTTAGCTATTTTATTTTTCCATTATTACTACAATTAGTGCTTTTTAGCCTGATTCTTATGTTTAATGTAGTGCTTAATTTAATTTGCTATTATGATTATTATTACTATTTTTTAAAAATTTTATTTAGATCTATTTTTGTTTCTCTTTTAATGCAAACATTTTGTATTACCATTTTTCGTTTCTCCTCTATTAATCACTGGGTTTCTTCAAAACTTTGTTTTATCTACCATGTGTGTGTAATATATGTAAATTTGTTTTTGCATGTTTAAAATTATGTTGTATGAATGTTATTCCTGTGATATTTTTAGCTGTGATAGTCTGTTTAACAGCTCTATATTAATTGTTATACTGTGTAAAAATGCCGACTTTAAAGGACTTATCGCATGATTTTTCAAAAATCTTAATTTTATGAAAAATATTATCTACAATCTTGTTTATTAAAATTCTGAATACAATAAACGTTTTTAAAAGCATATTTTAAGAGATATTGAGAGTTGAAATTCAAATACGGCAATATGCATATTTCAGTCTGATTTCGGCGAAATACTGCTCTGACGTCCTAGGCGACAATTCAGTGATAGAGAGATGAGAAGTTGCACATTATTTTCGAAGTTATCAACGACAAATGCAGCTTAATTATGAAAAATGCTGAAAAAATTAATTCCTAACGTAATTTTCAATTACTATAGAAACATTAACTAGTTCTAAGGTATAAGACTTTTGAGATATTTTCGTTTTTTATTCCAAACATTTAGAATCTGTAGGTCTGATTACGGCAATGTTTCGTGATCGGAAAATTATTTTTCAAGACCGCCATCCTTTACAAAACATATGAAAGCATACTTGCATAAATTAATATTATGTTAAAAACGAAGAATAACAAATTTATGTAATATTAAAGAGCTTGGTTCACTTTATGCATAAAATGGCCCTGTCCTTATATCAATTAATTGACTATCACCCTCTGTCCCATTTCATATATCAAAATAAAGTAGAGACTTAGTGCTTTTATTTCCTATAACAAAATTTCTTTTTGGGAATCCAGGTATTTGAAAACAATCTTTGAGAAAATGGAATGTTCTTGAATTTGCAGAAAACATGCGTATTTGACTACATTTAGCAAAGAATTAAAGTATGAGCACAGCCCACGATCCAAAAATTAAAACATGTTTTGTGATCATCAGAAATAGATCTTTCGTTATGTAAGGGTATATTTTGGATCAGAGCTTGTGCTCTATATGAAATATTGAAAAAATACCTCAATTTTTGGCCATTTTTAAGGGAATTCACAGGATATGGGAAAAATGACGCATTCTATGACGTCATAATGCATTGACTAGAGAGAAAATTACGTCATGTTCAATAGATACACTTTCACCAAGGGTCCAAGTTATGAATACTGCATTTTCAACCAAAACAGAGCAGTTTCGATTTTTCAGAAATTCTCAGGGCCAAAAAAGACCCAAAGTGGCTCTTGCTCTTTGTGAATCAAATAAGTTAATACATGTGATAAAATGACAAATCAAATTGTATTGTGATGGCGAGTTTCTTTGTCTTCGCCGCGTCTCCCTCGCTATCGTCGCTGCTATTTTTACAATGTTAACGGATTTTTCAGATTATTTCTTGCTGACAATTCTAAAATATAAGGTTGGATATTAAATTTCATATCGATAAAATCAGTGATTTGGTCTTCCATAACGCAGAAAATTCAGGTTGTATCGCGTATATTTTAGTAAGATTTACGTGAAGAGCTGATCAGCCATTGTCGCCTTTGACGTCACAGGGTCACGTGATCGCTATCTAATTAAGTTAGATTTTTAATTCAGGGGTTTTCATTTGAGTCAATAATTGGTTAATTACCGCGGTTTATCCACAGTAAAAACACAAAATTTATAAACTGTGGTCATAAGGAACGTTTTACGCTTTTAATTTCAAATAATTTAGAAACATGCGATAAGTCCTTTAAATAAAATTTACTTCTATATGCAATTGGTATGCAATGGAATACGCAATAAAGAGAATTAAGTGGGTTGACTGCATAACTTGGTAATTAAAATTTGATGCATTAAACATAACAATATCCGGATTCATTTGAGATTCAGGCAAGCTTAAAACCCTATTTATTTGTTAATTTTTAATTATCTCAGATACATTACTTTTAAAAAAGTCTACCATGAGTCATTATATTGTCAGTTGAGTATCTCCCTTGCACGGACACAAAACACGAGTGTACGTAATTCAGACATTTCCTTAATAAACCAAGATAATTACCATGTCAACCTCTGCCGCTGGACCAGTAATGTCTGCAATTCCAGAACCAATAATGTAATTTGTATTCTGTCCATTGCAGATTAAACAAAACGACAGCAGCAAAACAGATCCACTGATCCAACAGGAGGCCGCCATTTTCAAACATGTGATGCACGGAAATCACGTGCTTTTTCCACTCAGATCATTGATCATGTGATCTGTCAATCTATAATTGTCAATCTCCTATGCAGAGTTGTCGTTCGTTCCTCTCTCACACACATTAGCCGATGGTAGAGAGTGTCTATATTGTATGATTGTATGAAAAACACAAAGAAGATGGGCGTGTTTGGCGTGTGATCTACAGGAATAAGGCGTACGAAACATTTATAGTTTAAATGTCTACGATTTGGTCGGTTGACCACAGCTGGACATACTTTACAAAGTTACGCACATGGGAAAATGTTACATTTAGTTTGAAATACTTTGCCAAATTTAATATATCAGTCAGCTTATTTTAATAATTACTACATCTAAAACTTAGTAACGCTTCACATAAATAATAAACACATATAGGGTATAGTTGAATGCAATTACAAGTATATACTTGTATATATGAAAGTATCAGTAGGTTGGAAGAATTGCTTTCGCTTTCGTTGCAACATAGCTGCAATAATGTAGCCCTCTCCGATTTTTTTTAATCTGATATTTTCAGGAGAGGGCTACAATTCCACTGCATCTCCGTAATGGTGCAAATATATTTTTTAGATACGGGCGACTGCAGGCAAAATAAATTGTTTTTGCATTCAACTTACTTCCAATGAGACGGAATTTTTATTCACTATCAACATCATAGCCCTTTATACGCGAAAACCAAGTAAAATAAATCTGCGTGTTTACCAGTCGTTCTCCTCAGCAGCCATGACAGTTCTCGCGTGATGCACTGAGACTTGCGCTTGAAATTTAGAATCACTTGATAAAGTAAATGTCGGTGTTGATAAATGTTTGTGTTGTATGATATCACTAAACATCGATAAATAATAGCATTCCATGGGATATTTTTTCATAAACAGTGATATTTATGCTTAAAATAAGGGAAATCCTCAACTATCCGCTCCCCTAGATCCCGTATTCTCATTGGTTGTCCCAAAATAAAATCGATCAAGGTCAGTAAACATGGCGGATAAATTCAAGTTGTGATGTTGACATACACGAAAAATAACCGATATACGGATTGTTCTGTATATTTTTGGATCAGTTCATGTCTTGCATAACTACATTTTATGAGTTCAGGTAAGATATGTTAATAAAATATCCACTTACTGATAATTTGAGCCGAAATCTGTGCGGTAGTGAATCACTCCCGCACTTGCACCATTACGGAGATCCTAAGGAGTTGTAGCCCTCTCCCCAAAAAAAAAAAAAAAAAAAAAAAAAAAAATCGGAGAGGGCTACATTATTGCAGCTAGTTGCAACAGAACCAGAATTTATCTATTTGAAAATAAATCAGTTCATAAAATTTAACTGACAAAAGAATTGATTGTTTGTACTAAAAAAAATATTAACGCTCCATGCGAGGATCGAACCAAAAATAGTTCTTTTTCATTTCAGGTAACACATACTACTGAGCTATCACCGCTACACACACTTTAAGGTATTTAAAGCGACAATGAAGCACCGCATTTACACATTGGAATTTTTTTGGGAAAAGTTCATTTTTTATCGTCTCTGGGTCTTCTACGGAAGCGTATTAGGGCCGCAGCAGTATTTTTTATTAATTTGTTATAACAAATTACTAATTTGTTATAACAAATTATTAATTTGTTATAACAAATTACTAATTTGTTATAACAAATTACTAATTTGTTTTAACAAATTACTAATTTGTTATAACAAATTATCAATTTGTTATAACAAATTATCAATTTGTTATAACAAATTATCAATTTGTTTTAACAAATTAGTAATTTGTTATAACAAATTACTAATTTGTTATAACAAATTGATAATTTGTTATAACAAATTGATAATTTGTTATAACAAATTGATAATTTGTTATAACAAATTGATAATTTGTTATAACAAATTAATAAAAAATACTGCTGCGGCCCTAATACGCTTCCGTAGTCTTCTCTCCATTTTTTACAAATGTTTGTTAGTTTCTTTGAATTAAAATGCACACAAATAACGTTTCAAAATCATGGAGAGATGACCCAGAGATAGCAAATTTTTAGAAAAACCTGTCTAAAAATGTAACATTTTGTACCAAATGACTCATCAAGCCAACTTTCAAGTTCTCTTTTAGCAAAATCAAAATACAATATCGGGAAAATATTTCCCTTTCCTATTTTACAGGAACCCGATACATCAAAAGAACGCTAAAATTCCATGTGACAGATCAATGAAATTTTCACTTTTCAAGTGCGCCCAGATTCCTGCCGAATGCCAATCAAAAGCGCCCTCGTTCTTTTATAGTTTCGGTGCAAGATTTTAAAGTTTATCAGGCGATTGTAAGCATAAACTTCTAAAGCTGTGATGTTGTGCAGTTATCATATTAAACATGTTAAAACAATGTGAATATCAGAGCACGAATTGTAGTAATTAATATTTACATTTCCAATGTCTTTGTCCGAGATAAAATTTCAAATAGTAAAAATACTTTATTTCTATATAAATCTACTGGTTCATCGATAGGCGTGGTGAAAAAAAAATCACGTGCGGGGCGGGACAGACAGAGACAGAAGCGGGGCTTGTAGCACGTGAATTTGAAGAATCAAGAGCATGTAAATATAAGGAATAACTGTCAGATTTTTTGGTTTCATGACGATGATCAATCGATTGGCTTGCGTGATAATTTTATGCATAAACGCCTTCGGCGTTTATGCAAATTATCACGCAAGCCAATCGATTGATCACATCATGAAACCAAAAAATTGGACAGTTATTCCTTAATTAAAGTCATATATATATATATATATATATATATATATATATATATATATATATATATATATATATATATATATATATATATATATATGGCGTATTTTTTTTATAAGTTCAGACTATCTAATGATGTACATTACCTGTGACAAGACCTTTCCAAATACTCTATGATGTTAGACCCCGTGACCTTGAAGTTTGACCTACTTTTCAAAAATGTTATTTTTCCTTACAACTTTTGATTGAGAAGAGATACGAACTTTCATATTTGACATGTGCATTACCTGTGAACGATGTTTCCGGGCATGCTACGATTTTTGACTCCTTGACCTTGACCTACATGTTTGACCTAATTCAAAAAAAATTAACTTTGGTGATTACTTTTCAATGACATATGATAGGGTGTTCGTATTTGACACAATATGCCATAAATAATGGCATCTCACCCACTAAGACACCGAAAGCGGAGGACCACAATTCTTTGAATTTGTTTGTTTGTTTTGCATATGACAGATTACAAGGGAACAGAAGGGGTTTGCTGGAATCACTGAAACATGTACAATCTCTCCCATAGACTTGCTTGTTGTACGAAGCACACACATGCACACAGGTATAGACACACATATTCAACTTGTCAACAATTCTCTACAATGAGTTTGAAAAAGAAAAGTATATATTGCATAGTTCAGTTTTAAAATGTCAACTCATGAACAAAGGTATTTAAAACACAGAAGTTCATCATGAGTGTTATGGTGTTCTCATGTTTTTCAAATTGGTGACGCAAAAAAGGTTTTTGTATAATTGGATTGCAAAATGTGAAAGAAAATAACCTCTTATGTTTGATCTCAACCTGTGTTTGAAGGGGAATCTGAGAAGATCGATCCACATTCATGGAAGGTAAACTTTTCTCCCTCGTCATGACGAGACGGCCTGTGATTCTTTAGATCAGCAAAATTAAAAAAAAGATGCGGTTTTCTTGGGGCTTGGCGATAAAAATCGTATCAGTTTTCACAGAGACCGATACGTTTACCACAAGACCTCAAAGATATTGGTATTAAATTAAATATTGATTGTGATATGACATTTGAATAATTGTACTTCAAATATTTCTCCGTGGAAAATTCTCTCGGCAAATTTTATTCCGCGAATTTAAAAAAAAATATGCGATTTTCTTGGGGTTTGAAAATCATGAGTATCAGTTTTCACTAAAAGACTGACACGTTAACCTCTAGACCACGCACCTCATAACAGAGATTGGCATTTAAAATAATCTGTTCTCCAGGTTCTGAAAATCTGCAACTAAGTTACTGAAAATGCTCACAAAAATGTCACCGATTCAAAATATGAGATCTGATGGTAGAGTGCCGAGGCAGGATGGCAGACATAGAACATTCCTGTCGAGGTAGAGGTAATGAGTATTTACTCATGTAATTTCTTCAAAGTTCATCATTATAGTTAATCATATATAGGAAAAATTATCAAATCTCAAAGATATTTTCAGGAAATGTTAATAAAAGCAATAATTATGCATTTTCTAATTGAGAATTGACCATCAAGTATTTTTAGGATAAAAACAACTATAGATATCCAGACATTCTGAAAAGTAGCAATTTTATATATTTGTGGTATTTAAATTCTTATATTATCTTCAATTGTTATAAAATACATAATGTAACAAGGGCACTGCAAGGCGAAGCTTCCCCTCGCAAAGAACACATCGACCCCGATATAAATTATTGCTTGCGTAACTTCTGTTCTCATGCTACTAGTATTTCATAGACGAATAATTTCAATGCATGTGAGAGTTTAGCTATTTGTGAAAATTTTATGTAAGTTATGCAATGATAATATGTGAAATATTAAGGAAACTTCGTTATGATTGAGATTTTTTATTTTTCCTTTTTATTTGTCCAACCATGGTCATTTTCCTCTGCTTATTTGCCCATCTTCTTTAATGACACTAGCGAAAACAATTTTATACATTAAGGTAGTATGGGATACCTCCACGTTATGACGTATTTCCGTTTGAAGTATTGTTTTGATTTGCATGAGTGCTTATTATCGGGTCAAAATTTGTAGTTACACCGTTGAAAAGAACACTCTGAAGCCTATTTCAATGCAAGTTCTCACAAGTCGGCATTTTAAGTAAAAACAGACAAAAAAATCGCAAGTATATAAATTTACTTATAATTGTACAACGGACATTTAAAAAAGCAAACCCCTGTAAAAGGTAGTTTCAATATTGCTGCTTTTGAACACTTTTAAGCAAAAGCTGTATTTCAATTGTTTGAGTAACTGTACAGCACCTTGTGTGCGGTGAGGCATGGATAAGTGCGATTACTTCACATTGTGCTGAATTATCACCAATCAATTATCACGTTAACCACAGCTGGACTTTTTTGTTATTTAATTCAAGAAGTAACTGTTTGGTCACAAATCAGCTAGCTGTTGTATATAGTCCCAAAACGTTCAGATGAATGCAATTGCTCTGAACAAGACACGTCCTGGAAAGCGATTGTCCATGCATTGTTTTCAAAACCGCTCAAAGTTGAAAACTACAAAGTGCGATTTTTTTTATGGTTGGGAAAAAATGCTCATCATTTCTAAAATAGCACCCAGGTTTTTTCAACCCTTGGAAAATAAAGAAGGATAACTCTTCCGCTCGGATCTTTTAATTCAAAAAATTTTAAATGCATTTTATATTTTCCATTTATACATATATTTTCAATTTGTTTATTTCACTTTGCTAACATATTAAGATAAATTCTTATTGTAGACTTTCATGAAATGCTATCCGTCTGTTTTCAAGAAATAAAGTTTTCCCAGTTTTTTACGCTTATTTTTTGTTGAAAATTAAAAAAATACTAAGACATATTTCTTGTCATTTTTGTTTTTATATACACTTTATATTAGCAAACGCCTGCCTATAATATTAAGCTTATGAAAAAAGAATTATGCAAGAAAAAAAAATCATTTTTGTATTTCTCATTAAAATAATAAAAAAATTATTAAAATTACACTTTAATATACTGAAAGGTGGGGGTATTTCAAATCCTTCTAATTTGGGTACATAAATATGTAGGAGAAGTTTCGTTTGGTATCCCATACCACCTTAATATATCTAGACCAATTAAATAGTTTATGTTTCAGTATTGCTAATGACAATCATTATCACTTCATAACGGTAGGAAATGTTAAGAATTGAGATTGAAATGATCCCGACACCCTTTGTTCTTATGCCACAACTGGATTTTCGCTCTATCGACCTACACCATATCCTCGATCCTTGTACTAACGTAAGCTGTTCTCATTTTCAGTTGAACTAGGTGTTTTCACCTAGGTTTTCTTGTAATGGGTATGTTCTGATGGATCATATTATTCTTTGTCTGGAAAATCAATCCTTTAATTATAAAATTTAAATTCATACAAATGAAGAGACAGCCATTCTTACTTCCACCAAATAAGTATGCATTCGAGTTTTGCCCTGAATCGACATTATGAGACCTGTGTTATATCAGTACAACAAATGTATCACCAGATTGGAAATAAATACATAAACGCTGAAATTGTTGAATTTTGAATGACATTTTACCTAGCAAGTTTTCGTCATCTGCAGGAACAACCTTGGCAAGGACAGTAAAATTGTCATGACACCTACAAGTGAGCACTGACGTCAAAGAAAAGGCAAGCACATTACCGAGTATTTATGTCAGATAATACAGAAAATACAGTTTAAAAAAAGTTTGATGCCTTAAGCCATTGGATTTCAAATTGTGTCACCCTCCTCTCTCTCTCTCTCTCTCTCTCTCTCAGCTATGATGTTCTTTCAATATGTACGTGTCAATTCCTTTTATAATGGTGTAATTATCACAATAGTCATTTTCCACCTCTGCATATGAAGGAACAGTTTGCTCCGTTTCGCCATCATCTGATAGGTTTTTAATCACATTCGCACTGACTGTTTTTGTCTGAACTAACACCCCATCCCTGCTGTCGGAGGTAGAGGGAGAACCATTCAGAAGTTTCTGTAAACAAAACCATTAAAGATTTACAATAATAACAAACAATCATTATCCCGTATTTTGATTTAATGAGAATAAAAGCATGAGAAAAGATGCTCCGAGATTCTTTGATATTCAAAACGTGTTCTTCAAACTATAAATTGAAATATAAAAATTTTTATCCCCTCAAAATCAAAGGTTTTCTATTCCTTCTAACTGCATATATTTAAGGTACAAAAATTTCAATCAGAATACACCAAAAAGAAAAAGAACATTGTCATTTAAGTTAAAATATGGACAACGGTTTCCATGTCTTGTATTATACCCAATGACTCCAGATCACTCCCTTTTGTTCGTCCGCAATATTCTCTTTGCAATTAAAAGACACCTCTACTAAAATTTTCCCAAGGGTTGTCAGCTGATATTTGAGTTGTAACCCAAGTAAAACTCACCATGAAATATATACTAATCTATATAAAGAACAAGCTGAAGTTTCCTGACTTTGAAAGAACAAACCTTAAACCTGAATGGTTTTCTGGTCGCCAGGGATTAAGATGATTGTGATAACAGAATTGACTGTTCCCTGGAAGAAGAGATTTGATGGCTTTGGATGAGGACATTGGTGATTTTTATAGTAATTCCATCAGTAATATAATTATGTAAGTTGTCTATACTTCCCTGCATAGTCATTGTGGAGGTTTTCCTCTACATTATAAGTTAGTGGCTTTTACAGAAGCGTGGCATTAGAGAAAATGGGCCAGGCAGAAAAGAAGACGTACAGCTGTAGCTGGAAGCTCAACACCGATCTGCAGTAACTTACCACCACTGTGACCCCCACCTCCTGAGTGTGTACCAAATTAGGGGTAGGAACACACGATGAGGGATGGTTTCGGCTGAGGACATCTGTGGTGTTAGCAATAATTCCATCAATAATATATAATTATATATATAAGTAAAACTTATAAACTGGACCTACCAGTGACTGCTGGGAAAAACTGGGTGGCCAATATAGACTGTTGATGTCTGGAAAGATGGATGGAGTTCTGAGAAGAGTGAAACAGGTGCAAAAGATTGGCACCCTTGTATAAATTTCCTTTTAAAAGGACTCCACACCAACGGACAATTCCCCCAGGGTCATCCGAGAGGTAGGATGTAACACCCAATGAGCAGGATGGAACGGTAACAATTCGACTGTTTTTTGTTTGTTTGTTTGTTGTATAACGTCCCTCTCGCTCTCGGGAATTTTTTACTCATACGGAGACGCCACCATTTGCCGGTAGAGAGTTTGCAAATTTTGACCTATATTCGGCACTCAGGGCCAGTGAGCAGTGAGAGATCTTTTCGTGCTAGCACCTACTGCGACAAGGGACCATGGTTTATACGGTCTCATCCGAGGGACCAGTCTCCACGTCCCACAGTGGGATTCGAACCAGCGACGTAAGGATCAACTCCTTTCTCCGCGACTCTAGAGCAGACGTTCTAACCACAGTGCCACTCGGGCGACCGACTCGGCTGGTGCAACGGATTTTGACTGACACAACGGCAGAAACTCAGTGACATTGTGGAAAGGTGTACAAGAACTTGAAGGGTTTAAAGATACATCAAGCAAGAACTAAGTGTGGATCTGGAAAGTAACAGAGGGAACACAAAGTTAACACTGATGAGACATTAGAGGACCAAAGCCAGGAAGAACACCGCAGTGTTGAAAACAAATGAGGTCACTCAGATCTATTAAGAGCAGAGGTGTCAAAACCAACAAACTACAACTGCAGAGCCTTCAGCAGATAGAAAGAAAAAGATACAATGGCCACTTACAGATGATAAGAGATGGGAGATCTTTGAAGACTTTGATAAGATATTAGACACACATTATCTAGAGACGTGCACAGAAAGTTGTCATTGTCAACAATCCTATAAAAAAAATGAGCAAGAACGATTCGGAGTTAGTAACGCCGAAGGGAGAGAGAAGGACCTCAGGACACCAGTAAATCCAACTGGTGGAAGCAAGAAATTAAGACACTGAAAGCGGAAATTAATAATGTTATAGAGCAGTACAGAAAGGCAAGCAGAGAGGAAAAGAAACAATGAATGAGATGAGGTCAATTTATAGGGAAGAAAAAAAAAACAACACTCAAAGTGCAGAAAGAATTAGGAAATCCAAAAGAGAAAGCAATGTTGTTGCCAACCCATAAAGTTTTCAAAAACAACACTGGATGGGACGAAGTCGGGCTCTGTGCAAAGCTCGAAGGATGAAGTTGGAAAAGCATCTGGTAGAATCACATAATGTGAGGCAATGGCTGCACCTGTGAAACTGTAAAAGAATATCGAGAGAGTTTGCCAGAACCAAGGTATCGATAGATATTTAGGAACCATTGAGGAAAGAAGTAGTAGTGAAGAAAGCTAAATCTGAATCTGAATTCCATTCAGAAGTTTATAAGAAGTGCCCAAAATTTCAAACCATCGATCGACGCTACTAGTATCAAAAGTAGTATGGAGAAACAGGAAAATACCATCATGCTGACAGAAAGCTGGGGAATTTTTTATTTAAAAAAAGAGAAATCAGGAAAACATCACATAGTTTCAGACAAACCCGCTAGTCGTTCTCTCTCTCTCTCTAAAGAGAGAGAGAGAGAAACTAGAGGCCTAAAACATCAACCGACATCAGGTAACCACCAAGTAGAGAGTGCATGCCATTGGGTGATTTAACTATCACAACAGATACCCTTGTACAGGCCCGATGGATATTAAATGCAGTGGATCGGACGGCATGGGGAAAAATGGCTTTCAAACTGAAGAAATAAAGATCTTGGATAATAAAAAAAGATAAACCAATTTCAAATAAAGGTGCAAGGAGAAATCATTCCGACTATATTCGACAATCCCATCAAGTTCTTAGGGACGTGGGTCGGTGATTCATAAAGTGACAAGACTTGCCGGTGGAGGGCTGCAAATTTAGACCTGTACTAGTACTTACGGCCTTTGAGCAAAGAGGGATCTTTTTCGTGCCAGCACCTACTCGGTTTATACGTTCTCTTCCGAAGGACCAGTCTCCACGTCCCGCAGTGGGATTCGAACCCGCGACGTCAATATCCAGTTTGTGAAGGAGAAGGAATCAAGTGACAGACAAATGATTTCAGAAAAAGTTAATCAAGCTAGAGATTGGCAACTACAGACAGATTTAGACAAGAAGCTGTAGTTTCCTGACATCGTTTCAACAAATAAATAAGACATGGTTCTCTTGTCGCCAGGGAGTACGAAGATTGCGATAATAGAGTTGACAGTTCCCTGGGAGGGCAGATGTGATGGCTATGGATGAGGACATCGGTGGTTTGAATAGTAATTCCATCAGTAATGTATGTAACATAGTTTTGTTTGATAATAAAATTTACCAGTACCTCAACATTTAAACAGGGATCTCTCAGTTCTGAATTACTTCATTCCTGTTCATTCAGGAATCTTTCCGGTGCTTCTTGTAAACTCATTCTCTATTCAACAGCCACGTAATGCATCTATTTTATAAGGTATGGATAATTGGTGATGATTAGTTTTGAAAACATCTCAGTTTTCATGATTTACGCCTATTTTTTCCAAAAATTTCCTGGAAGATACCTCTCTCTAGGCAGAAGAAACCCCATCGCACACATTCTCCCTCAATGTTTCGCTCCTGGTTAGTCATTACCTCCCACGGCAATGGTTCCTTTGGTATGGGTTTTGTCATCAATAGATGAAAATCCGAATGAGATACAATACAGTTTTAGAGTTAGACTAATTAAATTTGGATGTTCATATAATGTAAAAAGGAGGTTGAAATGTGGCTCAAAATACCATGCCGAGCATACATGTATTTTACTCAGAAAATGAGGTTTTGTTGTTGTTGCTGTTGTAATATTCTAAATTTGAATTTACTGAACTTAATTTTGTATTTACTCAAACCCATTAAATTCAAAATTTGGAACATGACATTTTCATTATTTTTTATTTAACAATAAGCATACCTTGGAAAGGATTTTATAAATACCTAATACCAGTATATTTTGAAACAAACACCCCGTATCCCTTTTAGTCTGACAACTTCCATCAGATTTCAAATTCATGAACTTGAATAATTCCGTAATGATAAAATGACATTGGATGCCTTAAACATGACTTAAAATGCTATAAGAGCTTTGCAAATAAAAACTAAGAACTAAGAATATGTTAAACTCGACAAAGGAATGTCTTAAAATTAACCATTACCTGACCGCAATCAATCTCTGGAACTTCGATTACGATGCTGGAATTCCACCATCTGTCAACAATTATAAAGTAATGAGGGAGTTATAATTAAATGAGAAAATAAGATTAGTATATTAACGATTGTATAATAAATGAATCACAGTTAAGTAGCCACTTACTTGATGATGGTTTTTCCGAGTAAGGCAGCTAAAGGTAAAAGACACAAGACAACAACAACGGATATTGCTGCGATGTCTGTAATAATATATACATGTAGTCCATTTATTGACTCAGGTCAACATTTCATTGCAAGAGTATTTCAGAAACAGTTATATAAATGGAATGCATTTGAAATATGAAAAGATTGAAGAAACACTCACGTAAATGAAATGTATTTTTCAGTTCTAAACATTGGATGTCGTTTGTTTGTGATTTCCCTCCAATATCCACTTCAATTTTAGCACAAAATGTGTCTTCCTGAATTATAGTGTAAATATATGATGTCACATCCGCTGCCATCTTGACCATTTTCTTAGCTAAAATGAAATTATATTTTACTGTCTAAGATTTTTGAACTTCTCATCTTTTGTTGGAAGGACAATCTCAATATTTACAACATCTGTATTTTGACGTTATAAGATTACAGGCTATGGTTACTTAAATACTATATAAATCTATAATAGGCACCATGTTGCTCACTTGTGCAGTTGGGAGTGTTGCAAATGGTCAAGACAAACTTTGCACCAAATTTCGATAGTAAGTGCATGTTACAGCGGGGCATCCTCCAGATTATGTTAATATGGGTCTGTTTCAGTAGTGTCAAGGTTACTTCTGGAGGTCTTGGAAATTCTGTAATATGTCATAGACTACTAATAATTCTGTGATATATAATAAACTGGATCTATAAACAAATTGAAATATCTGAACAGGAAACGATCGCTATTGATATCCTGAGCAAATTTAGGACGTCCAAATTAACGATCATTTCAATAAATATTGTAATGTTTCGTTTGGTTATTACTTTGACGTAAAGGTCTGACTGCATCATTGAAAGTTAGTGTCCCTCATTCAAGATCATGACTTCATTCAGTTGATTCTACATGCTAAGTTTTGATTACGAAATTATTTAGAATTCTTTGTTCATGTCTGTAATATTGGTTAGGTTTCTCACTTACTGTTGTTTCGGATGACACAAGTTGCCCATTTGATTCCGCTTGTCTTTTTATTATGGACTACCGATACACCATATTTAAGAAAACTAACACGGTCATGGTTTCTTGTTATTGTTGTATTTTGAAGGCCTTGGAGCAAGTGTAGATACTAGAAAATGAAACACTTTGAAAGAAACAAGGTACTCATGTGATTTAAAAAATATTTGTGAAACATGGAGTGCTTTTACGAGTACCTTATAGTCATCATGGCACCAGTAGACGGTAAATCTATTATGTTCATGGGGATGAGCAGCTTTCCAGTACAGTACTGTGGATGTTTCATTAGTGCTGACCACAACTGCAGGAGGTGGCAATACTAGTTTAAGGAAATTAAAATACATAATTTTAGTATAATTTGAACATTGGTTCATTATTCTTCATTGTTCAGATATGAATGTTATCATTTCTAAAACAAATTTATTTTAAAACGTAGAAAGAAAAAAATTAAAATATATCTTCAAAGATTTTCTCATCCATTTGTTTCAGAACAGGCAAGTAATGTTTATTTGAATATAAAGGATGTCATTATACAAAAAGTACACCTGGCCTACATGTGATATCTTTACAGGTGTTGGATTTCAGTAAAATTAAATATTTACATTGATCTTCAGTAGGAATCTTAATGACAGCAAAATCTCGTGATATTCCGATTTCATTTTGTGACCAAATTCTCGCAGTAACTTCCTGTTGTGCAGGAACTTTAAATCGGACAGAACTGAGTTCTGTCTCCATGGTGCAGTTCTTGAGTTTCCGAGACTTCACAAGAGGGCAAATTGAAACAAGGTATTGTAAATGAGATCCATAAATCCTTTGTTTTCGTATATCCTGCAAATTATCGAAAACATAAGCCGACCATAATTGTCTGGTATATGAGAGAGATATTCTTACATCAAAAAGAGTTTATCCCTATCCCTGTGGACAATTCAACAGAGGTGAAAAGTAACGTACCTGCCAAAAAATCATTATATCCCTATATTCGTCACGTCCACGTGGAAATACAGTGAAAGAATTAGACTTAACAATTGGTGGAAGACCAGGTGCTGAAGAATAAAAGAGAATCTGGAATGTGTACGAATTCATTAGTTTACCCAAAGATATGTTCACCAGTGTTTAAAGCATAAGAGAAGCTCGAGTCGGTTTTGAAAGGAATAAGGCCATCACTCAAGCAGAGTGTTCCATCATTCAAAGGATAGAGTTTCTATAAGTTTTAATTTTGGGAGTTATTAACTAGCATGCATAAAACAAAAAAGCAAGGAGAAATGAGATTAAAATAATAAATCTTTTCTTGGACACAAAAACATATATTAGTACACAAAATCTACATTCCTTGTAACTATATTGCGATAGTATTAAGTTTTATTTGCCTGCTTTTGTTGTTGTCACTGTGACAGACCGATTATCACTCCAGATTCCTCCTTCCAGCGGTAAAGCTGCTATCTTAATGAGGTATTTTGTATAAGGTATCAAACCACAAGCATCTAGCTTTGTCTCGCTGATTGTCCAAGATCTTTCCTTCAACCAAATTCGAAACATTATGGATTTTTTTTTTCATCACTGTCTCATTTCTAAAGAAAATTTCAGACAGAAGCAAGTTGGCATATTCTAAATAATTTCACACCAGCTAAAAACAATTTTATTTTTTATTACATGTATATGGTTCGAGTTTATAATATCAAATAATTATAAATAAGTACTACACTTTACACCTGTCATATTTTTTACGCTTACAAATTCCTGTTGATTGCCACCAGAGAGAGGTATAAATACAACGTGGTATAGCTTTGGGTACAGAATCCGGAGGTATTCCTGACCATGGAACCACTGAAGACTAACACAGGAGGGAGTAGTATTGGTGACAGCAATGTCCTCCACTGGGGGAAGTTTGACTGAGGAAAAGTGAAAATTCACGTGGCAACATTATTTTATTGATTTATTTATTTTTGTAATAAATTTTGGTAATGAGGACAGTCTTCTTTATTGAAGGTATGTTTGGAATAAGATAAAATAAATTTTATAATTTATTAGCAATTGATTAATACATGTGGGTCAAATGCTGATTCCACAATCTATAATTATCACCTATAAGTGCGTGAAATAGTATAAATAATCACTACACTATTCCCTCTTTCAGGGTTTATAAAGAGATTTCATTACAAAAGCTGAAATAAAACAGTCAACATTGATTTTAGTGTTCGATGAAGTATCGTTCGCTTGCATTAATTAATTCAATAAGTACTTCATAAATGTAATGAAGGTATTTGCATGGTTGTAGACCATGAAATTGTCAAATGAACAAACACACACGCACACTATAAGGAATACACAACCAATATTGAAGTGAAAAGTAAAGAATCTTAACACGCAGACCGCGTGGGTTGGACTCGACTTCGTGATAAAAAGAGACAAAAATAATTTTTAAGGGAGTTACATTTCAATTAAATATATCATATTTATTGCGTACAAAACTTCGTCATACGTGTTTATAGAAGAAGAAGAAAACGTCATTTTTAAAGCAGTTTTGAGATTGTGACCGATCCATGATCTTTTACCTTGAAAATAGTTTAGTACTTGAGAACGACAGAAATTCCATAATGTTTACTTCTGATAGGCAGAACAAATAATCATTTAGTCATATATTTAAGTCCCATTTCCTGCAAATAATGGATTTTTTTTTCAATTGTTAATCATGTATTCTCCAGTATTTTTCTTTTAGCGATATAAAAGACATTCCATTTTTTTTAAATTTATCTAGCGGGTTTTTGGTACAAGATTCTTTTAAAACTGAACTTACTTAAGAGGTAGATACAAAATGAATTGTAATCAACTGCATTGAAAATTTCAGGATAAGAATCACGCGTTTTAAATGAAGCATAACTAGCATTCATTTGAAAAGCAAAAGAACTGAAGCAACAATATTCAGGTATATCTGTAAAACAAACAATCAGTGGGGGTATTGCAGCATAATTGCGTGTCAATCTTGTGACGTGAGAAGAATTAATATTTTCTCTGTGAACCTCGTCACTCCTTGAGGAAATAGAAAAATCGGAAAGGTTGTTGACACATTGAAAGTCTTCCAATCAATCCGCTGAGCAATAAAGCCCCCAGAGCCACAGAGATTTTATGAGGATCACTGCCTGGACTCAAGAACATGCTTCTTTTCATTTAATTTTTGCCATGGGGGACTTTTTCCTCATCAGATACAATTTCCCACATCCTAATTATCCATAAATTGTACATTGTGTACATCCAAATTACACATAAATTGTGAACATCAACCAATATGTCCACCGGGAATAAAATCGTCAAAAAGGCAAAAAATGAGAGAATGTTTCCAAGAATGTAAATACATTGAAGTGTATTTTTCAGCTTTTGTGCACATTTTCTCTATTGGTACCTCTGAAATCTGAAGAGCTGACAAAAAATGGTAATAACAGTGCAGAAAAATGAAATTGTTAGACCTAAGATATTTATACGATAGAATAGATTGGTAATTAGGAAACTTTTTAGATTGACAATTAGAAAAAATTATCATGTAAGATACAAAAACTGTATTCTTAAGCTTTTCGAAGAAAAGTAAAAAAAATCATTTTGTCATTATGAACTTCAAGACCTAAGAAAAACAATAGAGAACTTGCCTGTTTCCTGACAACGAACTTCTTGGCACGTGTTGAACAAGCTAACACAAACATCAATGACGCAATGCGGGTCCAAATCACCAAGCGTCATATCCCATCTACAGAAACTCTGTGTCAGGATCGGACAATCAAACGAACTGGACACCAAGTGACCAAATATCAAACTCCTGTAAATAAATATTCATAATTTTTTTAATAATGCATATAAAACGTTTACTTATGAATTTTATCTACAGTGAATTAATTCAAATGTACTGAGAGTACTGTAGATTCTTCAGGAAACAGTAAATCTGGTCTCATAAAAAATGGGATCTCGTATAAATCCTGTAACAATACGAATCATGAACAGGGCAAAAATAAAGACCACTACAAGCACCAGAGATGGGATAAGGTGCCGAGGAGGAGTAAACATCCCCTGTCGACCGGTCACACCTGCGCCTGAGTGCTTTGTATTGTCTGATCAGGTAATCCGTAAACAAATTAAGTGTAAAAACATGGTATGGAACATATCAGTCAAAATAAGACCCAAATATAGGTTGCATTTGAAAACAAGGTCATTATATTGACCATTGAATTTGCGAGATGCTGACTTTAAAAGAGATTGTTAAAAACTGTAACATCAACTTATTTGTCAGCAGCCTACCTCGGATTAAAAATTGATAGTACTCAGAACATGCTTTTGCCTATCGAATCAGTTGGGAGACATAAAAACCATATGCAAGTGATACTGGAAGCTTACTGCAAAAACGGGGAAGCTGAAGTCGAATATGAAGTTGGAAAAGTTGAAGTCATCACGTTTGTCATATAGTTTAGTAACTGTTATTAGTAGGCCATGAACATCTATAGTTAGTAAAACATCCAAATACTTCACCATAAACAGATGTAGCAGACTCTGCGGTGTCTTTTATTTCGATTTCAATGGGATATATTTTGAGTCAGCATATGAATGAAAATAACTATCGTTAATTGATAAAACTTTGTCGATATATCTGATTGAATGCCTCAGCAAGAGTTTTCTTTTTCTCATGTAGAAATTTTTTTTTTAATAAATTCTGCTACATAAGAATAGAAACACAGGTCAGCTAACAGAGCACAATTAGTGCCCACCATAATTTCAACAGATTATTGGAAACCTTGTCTTCAAAGACTACAAAGATATTGTCAATGAGGAAGTCAGTTTAATACCAACTGCAGAGTACTGTGTGTAGAATCAGGATGATTTTGATAAAGGAACTCTATAAATGAACACTCCCAAGATAAAAATTCTGAGTTCCATTTTTATTGAAGAAGATGTCAAAAAGTCTGGTATTTAATATATTTCGAGGAATGGTTGTATAAAGCGTAAAGATGCCATACGTTGTTTTACTTATGATTGGGGGGGGGGGGGAGGGGGTATTAAAAGTAATAATTTGTCATTTGGTTCTCTGCAATATGTAACTGCCTTTGATTTGAAATTGCTATTTAGATAATGGTTGAACTCACTTGGGAAACGGAGAAAATCTTGCTCTGGTACACTCGCAAACTTATCTTTCTATGCATCTATTGGGATTCGATATTCATGCTTCATGATTCATTCTAAATAGATCAAAACACAATGTGCGAGCATACTAAAAAGAAGCTATCCACACAAGAGATGAAATGCAACTGATAGTCAATAAACGTCTTAACGGGTCCTCAGCATTTACACTATATGATGCTAAATTTAATTATAAAGCACACAATGCGAGCACTTTATTTAAAGATGAAAATACGACACAAATAGCAATAATGATGGCGCTGTTCTCTTTATATATTTTAGGGCTTTGTCAGTATATTGTTGAAGCTTGTCTTTCAAGCTTACTTCTATAAATACACTGGAAATATAAGTTTGCAACTAGGTTAGAAAGAACTAGCCATTCAAAACCTGGACCAAGCAACAGATAACAGAAATGGTTGAATGTGCTTGAAATATTTTCTTTCGTCTTCGACTTTGAAACGTAAATGAATATGAAACCATCCTACATTTTGTGTGCGCGAGCGTTTCAGATCACTCAGGGGCCCTATTCAAATGTTTGTTATTGAGTCGTGTAGTTTTCCGTCGTCCATCTTTAAATCTTTACCCATGGGTCCCCAGGATTGAGGTGAATTCTAAATTGGCTTTATTTATTGGGATATTTTTTTCGTACTTGAGACATCCATAATATATCTTATGAATATCCTATGTACTTCTTGACTTTAAGAAAAAACGTTTATGCTTCAGGGTTTGGTTAGCTTGCAACTATGCTGCAAATGCATCTTCCAACATATTCTTTTCTCCTTTATATTTAGGAGATAAACACCTTTCTTTCTTTATACTGAGCGAAAAGCCCTCAACCAAAACTGAAATATACGTATATCTCCTGTTAGTCAATTAGAGGATGCTGAGCTTATACCCAAAAAAGGGATGGAGACAGGTCATCCAGCAACTACCAATGATATAAATAACCACCAATGATATAATAACCACTAATGATATAAATAACCACCAATGATATAATAACCACCAATGATATAAATAACCACCAATGATATAAATAACCACCAATGAATTAAATGACCACCAATGATTTATTAACCACCAAAGATGTAACCAAGAATGATATAATAATCACTTATAATTGAATCTAATAACCACCATTACTTAATAACCATTAATTATATAAAACAAAGATTGATTCAATACTTATAATCACCAACGATTTAATACTAATAATTACTCATGATATAAGAACTACCAATTATCTAACGTTAATAATAACCATCAGTGATATAATAATTACTAATGATACAGGTCGAGTGAGCAGAATGGTACGTATCCCACAGATGGAATCATACAAACGCTTTGCTTATAATGTAACGACCATTTAATTATTTTAAAAATTGCCATCTACTGATAAAATTCTTAACTGATATAGGTAGTAAACATCTTTGTTGTTTGATACAATGCAAAAGAGCTACTAGAATCGCATCGATTTGGATGAAAAATGTTTTTAAATACGTTTTTGCACAATATTTAGACGTGCAATGTGTATTTTGTTGGAAAAGTGTGTGCGATGCAATATTTATCACAGAGATCTAAAACTTAAAAAATTAAACCCCCCAAAAATGCATTTAAATGAGATAGGTTTTACAGTCTTGATATTGGACTTAAGAGTAGCAAGGTAATTACAGGTAACTATGATGGGTTTTTTCTTAGATACTGAACACATTAGTAAAAGGATGGGCTCAACATAAAGTTACAGATGTGTATTGTTTAACTAAATGTGCCAAATAGTAAAATTTTACCCTTTTGCTTTCTTAATGCAATATAAAGTTATTTGAATAAACTGTGAGAATTCTAGTATCTGATTGAAATGGAATAAGATTGGCACGATGAATTCAACTGATATAAATTGATGAAAGTTTCTTTCAACTGAAATCTGGTCGCGCATTTCTTTTAAAGCACTCCCAACATTGATCTGAATATATAAGCATTTATTATTGAATATTTTATGGCATTATAGACCACTTTAAGAATATTTCACAACTATCTGATTTTAAAAATAAAGTCATGGCCGTAGGAACCGGGGGGGGGGGGGGGGGGGCACGGAGGGGCGTGCCCCCCCTCCAATAATTTTGCCGATATATAGAATACTATAGAAAACATAGCTACTATATGCTTGTGACCCCTCAATAATAACGTGTGATGACCTTCTTTTTTTTTCTTTTTTTTTTTTTGCTTGTCAAGGAATTTTGGTGGTTGATAGTACCCCCCCCCCCCAACTGAAAATGTATGGTTGTGCCCCCTTAAAGTGAAATTGCTTCCTACGGGCCTGAAAGTGGCCACTTGTTCAGGTGAATTTCGATTTTATACATCATATTTCACTTCATTTAAATCCCCATACTTTAACCTCAGAATATATTTACTTAGCTGTTTTATTGAGGTGAAAATCAGCAGATATATATAGCTCTGTGTGTGCCTAAATTTGAGATTCTGATGACAAAAATAGACATTACAATATACCATGTCACGGTAACGTTGGATGTGCTCTCGTCTTTTGTAGAGTTCCAATAGCACTGGAGATATTCATCGTAGTTGTAAGTGAAACATGTGACGTCATCACCTGACAACAGAAGAAAACATTAAAAGAGGAAATACTTTACATTTGCTGGGCAGATCCAAATTGGTAAAACTTTAAAACAAGCTATATGGCATCATATCTAATTTTTCTACTTACTTTTTACAAGACCTGGCAGAAGCAAAACAAATATGAGCTGAATAAGTGTCCAAGTGTTCATTTCGGGTAGCTATCATCTCGAAAATTTATAAATCCAGAAAACATACAGTTCACAACTATATCTCCATAACTCGATCCTTTCCCTAAGTTCTCAGTCTGAGCTTTATTCTTTGTTCTTATACAAATGTCGAGATTGAATTAGGAGGAAAACTGAACTTTAAACCTTTTTCTGGCATTTAAATATTTTTTTCATTGACTAAAGAAATCTGTGAATTATGAATTTGATGTCTATTGATTAATATAAACTCATACAGAATACACACGGTATGTATTATAACGACTACACCCACCGATTTTATATGCTGATCAATATATAAAATCATTTTCTAAAGAATTTTTTTTTCATGGATCAGTAACAGAGACTAAAATATGGGGTAGCTACGTAATAATTATATATTAGGTCGAAGAGCAGAGGGGAAATGAGGGCACGTACAAGAAAGATCTTTTCTTTCGAAGGGAGCTATGGTAATTGTTGCTCTCTTATTTTGTGTAGAAAATCGAAACCTGCCAAAACAGCAGTAATTCTGAGGCATCTCAGGGGAAGCTTTGTTAGGAACTACAGTCTGTAACCTTCTTGGGAATTTGAGAGCCATTTTTCATTCAAGTTGCTGAAACTATGTAGATAAAACACCGTTAGCACTGTTCTATCCTTTTCTGATTTCTGGAGGCAATGGAACAGAGATACATCAGAAATCTATCGATTGAAATGGTCGTTCTACAGAAGGGGCATGTTCTGTGGATATCCATGATCCTGCAAAGATTTTGCTGTTGTAGTAACGTTGAAGACTAACTCAATTTAAGCAATTTAGGAGCAATATGCACAATATATAATTGGTTTTAGTTTAGGATGAGGAATATTCCAGATTGCGGAAGACAAGCACGCATAAATGAGATAACTTTAAGAATATCCGATATAGTAGATCATTAAGACTGAAATATATCGAATTGCTTTGGTAGCTTTTAATGGCATTCATTTTCTTTCATGAGAATATTTTTTTTTTTAAATTATTGAAATAGGAAAAAGAATTAAAACAACCATTACTCTACAGATCTACACCTAAAATGCCTGTAAATATTTATATACAGGTATAATTGTGTAGTGAACTTTCCTAGCAATTCCACTTTTGTTATTTCACAGTAGAATGCATGGTACATACTAGTAGCATTTTGCCACGTGTGTAACCTACTTTTGATACATTACGTGTGTATTTTTCTGACCGATATCATAGTCCTATAGGTTAACAGATACATGTAAGTACAAGCTTAAACAGAAAGGTAATGATTGAAGCTATTTTTTATTGTGGTGTTCATTAGACACGGCTGTAGATCCAGAGACACAAATAATTAGATAAGTAATTATCAATACTATTACTGTCTCTGACAATAATGGTTAGGTCGCCAAACACACAGGGTACGTCCTGCAACACAACAATGCAAAATTTACATAATCTTCAAATATTTGCGAATTATTTGAGTTTATTGGTAAACCATTCGTGCTCCTCCTTCGATAACATCATCTAATTCATAGCAAATGAGATGGAAATTGTTCCAATTTTTATCTAAAGAAAAAGGCAGTGGCTTTGACACTTGCATTGTTATGTCCTGTAATATACCAAAATATGGAACGAAGTATGCACGAAATATGGCAATATGATTATGTAACTCAAAATTACAGTAATTACAAAATTCTTCATTTTGTTTTCTTGACTCTAACACCAAAGACCCAACCCATCCTCTAAGTTCACACTCTGTAACTCAATCCGTTGTCCCAGGTCAACAGGATATGGGAAAAATATGCATTCTGACCCAGCTTTGTCAAATCCTTTCAGACTGAATCCCGTGTAATCACAATATTTAATGACTTTCTTTAAAAATACATTGATATCTAATCTTTTGCCAATCCAGGGTTCTTTTGGTTTATTTGGAAAGAGATAAACTGACTGATTGATCGCATAAATAAAGCTAGTCAGAATTTTTTCACCGAAAAAACATTCGTATCTGATATCTGTATTAAACGATTTATTTTATTTCTTCTCTTTCTCTCTCATGTATGAACAGGAACAGAATAAAGGTGACAATTTAATTTGCACAAACCTTTCTGTTGATTTACCTATGAAAATGTAAGTTAATCCACCCAAAGATTACGAGGGAAATTCTTATTGACAACGGCGTATTACAATACGTCACTATATTGAAATAAAAACAATACTTACAAATGTCCATGCCATAAGTTTCCTGCTGAAAGGGACATTTAAATTTTATATGTATTGTTCTAATTTTTTAAAGTAAGTTATTGGTCTATTTTGATAGTTACGGTTCAGTTAAGTCAACTCCAACGTCATGTTGTAGACTCATCTTATTTAAATGTTTCATGTTTGTTTGTTTGGTTTTTTTAATCATATTTTCCGTGTAATAAATTCCATTTGTGTTTTAATTTTAGAACCATAAAAAAATCCTAAGTAATATATATCGAAACAGTACCATGAAATGAAATAGGGTATTGATTTGTTAAGCGTTGTAATATATGATTAATGTCATTACATCACAGTCAGATTAAAGAACAATTACCTGGTATATATTGTTATTTTTTCCTTATATGAATTCCAATGGAGATTAAGGCTAATGACCATTAAACATTCTAAATGATCTTAATTTAGCGCTGGTTTTATTAAGCTTCTTTATTTTCAGTATATATAGCAGTTGACATGTCTAATTTAGAGTCTGTATATTCTTTAGGAATTTTGCAGCTAGTATTTATTTGGACAGCAGAAGATTAGGCATTTGTAATAGATCGGTGTAGACATGTCGACGCAGAATCGAGTGTATTCCAAATTACTTAGCTCATTGAAGCACTTTGTCTACATTTTATGATTATGAGAGGTGCAGAAGTCAGACTTGAACGTTATATAACTGGTTACACAGCATAGAGCTGACAGTTTATAGAAAGTATGAGATAATCAGACAAAACTAGAAAAAAAAATCACTTAATGTCTCATACAACTTGTTCTGGAGAAAAGAAGAGGACCATGGACCAAAACTCGCACCTGCGTCAACTTTATCAATGACTGAATGTACTTTACGGATGTCGAATGTTTGTTTGACAATTAAACAAATATAATGCTTTTTATACTTGAAAGAGTTTTTACCTTTTACATATATATGCGTCTCAATACTCCTCTGAACATGGTTTCGTTTTTCTCTTTTAATTTTACCACTCTACCTGCTCATAGAGAGTGATTTTGAACCAAATTAAATATGTTCTGCATGAGAGTGTTTGAATTATATGACAAATTGTAACCTTTCTAACCTTGAGAAAAATGTGTTTTAATATCTACATGTATATTCCTTATGGCACTGAGTGCAGCATTTAACATTCTTCTAGCTTATGGTTACTTGCCTTTTAATAACAAAATCATTCCCCTTGATGTTAGAAGAAATCATTTAATTCATTGAATTTAAAATCTTAAGGCACCCTCTCCCAACCTCTTTCAAAGATAGTAACTACAAATCGGTCTGAAACTATGAACACTTTTTTGATATAACTTGGTGAGGGTTTCGATATTTAAACAAATTTGCAATTCATGTAAGAAACTTTTCACTTCTATTTTTATTTATAGCTTTGCTGTTCTAAAGAACACAGTAACTCTGCTCTGTTTTAGATATTCATCCGATAAAACCTGATGACCCTTAAAGATGCTTGTGTCTCAATGGTTAAAACTGTGGTAACTTAACGACCAACCGGTGACAAATGCCCGACAGACTTCTTATCTAGTCTTTTAGGTCTCGTAAGCATATAAGAAAGAAACAGAGGATCCGTTTTCAACAAGTAACTGTTTATATTTTTCATGAAATTGCGTTGAGTAAAAGCATAAAATGTGCAAATTCTTTTTGCAGCATATGCAAGTCGAATTGAGATGTGAAAACAATCGATGCATTGTGTACATATAAACGGGATACAAAAGCTCTACAAGTACTTCAGTTCTCCATCGTTATCAGAAGTAGAGCACTAAAATCAAGAAGTGTCCAGTAAATTGAACTCTGGACATCCTTCTGCTCTGCTGATAAACAACTCGATCAGTCCCGTGACAAGTTTTTCACATGTTCACAAGAAAGGGCACAGGGGACAAAATTAACGGAAACACTTCAAATTTCATGTTAATAGGGGAACCATTCCAAATTAGTTTTAAATGCATGAAATTTAAGGCTGTCGAGGAGGAGTCTATAGAAAAATAGACGTGGTACGCTCGTGTGGTTTCCATTCATGGTAGGGAATCGTTTAAATTTATCTACGAAGATCTAGCCACCAATTGTTTTGCAGTCTATCAGTATATACCTTTAATGTAACAGCGGTTTATTCAAGTCAACAGTATTGGAGAATATTACCTGCTTGATGAACTGACATGCCAAAAATATATAGCGATCTATTACCAATCACTGTGTAAATAGAACCTGCTAAAGTTTACCGCTATAAATTCTTGGATCCATATGTCTGTCAAACATTCGATAAAATTGATCTTCGGTAGGTCAGTGATTATTAAATACCTTAAAGTTTTAATCAGAGAAACGACGCACAGTTTAAGATCGACTTGAGTGATAATTCTGTTTGAGAGTACTGTAATGCTATACTCGCAGGACTGATTGTTTCAAAGCACTGGCTTACTAGTTCCGCCATTCTAATAATACCGAAATTATCTATTTCTTACGCGCGTGAATAATTGAAGTATAGAATTGAGAGAGGTTTTTTTTTTTTTCGATAAATGACGAGAAATTTCTTCGTCAATATGGCTAGTGATTTCGTATATGGAAATGCTTAAATATTTCCTTTGCTGGAATTAAAGGAAATATCATTCATTCTTATTTTGTGTTCAATTGGTCTAAAATCAGTGTTCATTGGATATAATTACATAGCTAGAATAACCATGGAGACAGAAGCGTTAAATAATTCTATAGACAATTGCCAAGAAAACAAAACAAGTCAGTTAGATCATCTTCACCTGGAGTTCAACATCTTGAAAATGGCAAAACTTTCAATTCCAAGTGGTTCTCAGGAATTTCGTCAGGCTTTACTGGAATCTGGGCTCGAGCCCGAAGAGACAGCATTCCGCAAAAGAAGTCACACTGTTGACAGCTCCTACGCCAGGCCCAAAAATCATGTTCATTTCTCATCAAAATTAACAACTACTGAGCCATGTAAACATGGGTCTTCTGACGACATTCATAAACGTCAAGGCATTTTGAGGCACCATGACAGAACAAGAAACAGAAGCAACACATTTGACAATCCAAATATACAAAGAGAGGATGTGGCCACTAAAGAAAAACAAGATAAGCCGAAACAAACAGAAAACGGGAAATTACAAAAGAACCATGAAAATCACAAAAAATCCGACACCAAAGAGCACTCTTCGGGGTTCATGAATATTTTTCGATCCAAATCCAAGACGGAGGGTTCTACAAATAAGGATTCAAAATCACAAATACGAAAAAAAGACAGTAAATGATCAGTTAACGGTGCTTGAAGTATTATTAACTCCATTTTAGGAAAACGTGATTGAAAATTGTGTCATATATAAGTGTCTGCCCATACTTGAAACCATGTTATATTTGCTTTTGGGAACTTTTAATAACATGCTTGCAAAGAAAAAAAAATGGAAATGCGCCTATTGTTATTATCCATTGGAAGTAAGTTAATCTCCGGGAAATTATCCTTTCATGTAAAAGACAAGGGACTCATTTAAAAAAATCGTAAATGCCAAAGTTGTTCAAAATAGATGTTTATACCAATCATCTTCACAGATGTTATCGGAATAATGTGAGCATATTGCAACAATATGGAAAGCTTAATCTATTTTTCTGAAACAATTCGTGCCATATTGTACTTGATATATAGCAGTTAATGGTAATTTGAATTTGTCACACGAAATCTGCTATTCTATATTGGTTGTGTTCAATTTCCGTTTAATATCGTTGCTTTGTGTTTTTTTCCTCTAATCTTCTAAATACACTTAGGTTCGTGAAAGCCTTTCAGAAAAAGTCTACCAGTTTCAAGAATTAACAAACTTCTGTTTGTTTACATTTAAATTTCTTTCCATGTAAGATAATATTGACTTTTCTTTGGAAATCGGGCTTACTTATTATTAAACAAGAAAAGATTAAATGACCTATGATAAACCTGTTGTTCCGTCACCTACAAACAAAATAAGTAATTCCAAACTAAAATCAAACATTTTTTTTCTTATTTGGTTATGTTTGTCATTGGGTAATCAATTCAATGAATGAACTTTCGAATTTTGTCAATGAACTCGGATAATTGGTAAAAGAATATTTCATGCAAATTAAGAACAGGTTTAAAATATCATTTATGTGTTTGAATTTTGTATTTTATAGTAGATATTCATATTTTGTAATTGTTTAATTCTTCTTTCAAATTGCAATGAAATCAAATGTGCAATACTTGATACCTGTTCAAGTCAGTCATTGTGAAGATTTATTCTTTGTGTAAGTCGTGCAAGTTTTTGCTTGTTAACATGAAATTGAAAGCAAGAGTCGGCAAGTGAACAAAAAATGCAGAAAATATCTCCATATACTTATAAAACGTAATCACAAAGGTTGTTAATGCTTTGAATGTTTTGTTTCAATATACGTTAATTATTATAAATTGACAATTTGACATATAAAATTGATGTGTGCATCGATTTTATTGTAAAAAATGGAATAATGCAATTTCTTTCAAGATATCGGGAAAAAAGTCAAAATCAATATGTCATGGCCTTGTTTCGTTCAGTGCGTGATAAAACGAATAAAGCTATGAGCCAAGCACATGAAGGTGTTTATTTATTTGGGGAAAAAACCAAATCCATATTGCTTTTCCTCTTATGGTGTCTTATTTTGATAATAAAGCGCGAAAAAAATATTTCATTAAATTGAATCTATTTTCAAACAAAAGGGCATTGTCAGCTTAATCCAGCGTTTTAATTTTCCCTATTCTAAATTTTTAATATCAAAATATTGTATTATTAGTCCACATGTTTTGATGTAAAATCACGTATCTCGGTGATTTACGTTCAATGACGTCACGACCACCTACAGTTGTTTTTGATATAATTGAAAGTAGCTCTACTGATAGTCGACTAGTTAACACTAATGACTTAAGAAAGAAGGG
Organism: Saccostrea echinata; assembly: GCF_033153115.1. Classification (NCBI taxonomy): domain Eukaryota; kingdom Metazoa; phylum Mollusca; class Bivalvia; order Ostreida; family Ostreidae; genus Saccostrea; species Saccostrea echinata. Next base: position 2,657,225 of record NW_026889830.1, on the reverse strand, counting down.
ATAGGTAGACGAACAGCGTTAAAAACAGAATACAGAGTACCGAATAAAACTGATAAAACAAATACAAACTCCACCTCTAACATAATCTTATTTAATTAAAAAAAATAATGCTCTCGAGATTTATTTATCAGGTGCATTTTTTTTTTTTTTTAAAGATATCGGCTACATAAAAGGATAAGTGTCATTTTTGCCGCATTAGTTTGGTGACATTATAATAGTGTATATTAATTAACATCGTCTGATTTACTGATTTACCTCTGTATATACAACTAAATTAATAATATTTACCCTAAAATTCACATTTGTAAACAACAGTTCCCTAAAAAGGAAGATGTTATTTTCATGGTCTAAGATTCATTAAAGAATGGACAATGGGTACGGTTGTGGGAGCGTTCTAACTTAGTTTTCTTGAGAAGAATTTTTTTGAATTTGAAATCATGCCACAATATTTTCCCTTTTTTTAATTATCTCCCCCTGAAAAAGGACGTGGCCCTTCACTTGAACAAACTTAAATTCCCTTCACCCAAGGATGCTTTGTGAAAAGTTTGGTTGAAATTGGCCAAGCGGTTTTTGAGAAGAAGTTGAAAATGTGAAAAGTTTACAGACGGACAGACAGACGTAAGAACATTGAAACACCAGACAACAACAGTCATTTAGATACATTGTGGGTGGAGTTTGGACCCAAAGTTAACTTTAGTAGTATTGGTTTAATAAAACAGTAAAAGTAAATTATTTGTGAGTTAGCAAGATTCAGGCCTCAGTATCATGAAGCAGTCTTAGACTTAATCAATTGTCTCAAATTCTAACGATAGAAACCACATGAAATTTGAAATGTTATTAAAGCTTGTTTCTCTTTCCTGCTGTTCATTTTAAGTTTCAAGATTCAGTTTCTCATAGATAATCATTTTATGAATGATTGAAATTTTGACTTAAATTTAAGACTGCTTCATGATCCTGGGGCCTGGTTCTCCTTGATAGAGTAAAAAGTAAATAACAACACCTGTAATAATATGAACTTAAAATTAGAAACGCTCAATTTCCAGACCTCATTTTTGAATGAATATATATATCCTAAAATATATTTTCCCTCCAGATTGACAGAAAACACAGAGTGCATGTTAGTCTATATGCCAATTTTTAAATTTCTACACTAGTGTCTGCTCATTTTTTCTGTGAAAATCACATATGGACTTGCTTCTGCTCTATGTTTTTCAAAGCAAAGCTTAAATCCAATGGCAATTCATTACAATGGTAATATTCTAGAAATTGTGATTATCATTCAACTTCTCGTGGCATCAGACCAGAAAAGGTCACTCAGATGTTTTCCAAAATAAAAAATAATTTATTATCTGCGTGGTTCAACATTGTTATTTTTTATGATAAAAGCTAAAACATATAAGAAGTAATTCAATCTGAATGTAAAACTAGAAAATGTGTAAAATAATGCATATAAAGTATATCTGTATATCTGTCTATATAAAAGTATATCTGTATATATAAAGCATATCTGTATATCTATATATCTGTATAACTTGCATAAGGTTTAATGGAGGTACTCCTAGTTTGGATCCTCAGGCACATTTTATGGGCAGGGCATCTTCGCCATGTACTCTTACCTTTGATATTTGTTCAAGCTGACATTTTTAGGTCTTGGACAACAAAATACTAACGATTGAATCCATTTAAAATACTAACCCGATGCCATTTTTGTCAGAGAATAATGATTAACCAATACGTCTTCTACCCCTATTTTTCTGAAGAGGGTTGAGGTGTACTCAAAATATGACAAGAATTAAGGCCTATGAAACAAGTTTGTCGATTTACTTAACACAGTCTGACTGAAGGATGAAGAGTCTAAAAGATTTCAGCTTTGATTTGTTCATAGGTAGATCTAAATCTCTCCTATCAGAATTGTTTCTATCTGCATGAAGTATAAACTCTGTTGCGGAGAATTACAACGATACAGTTTCACCTCTTTTTTCAAAAGAAGAAAGCATTACTTGTTCACTGACGGGTGAAATTAAGTATACATCAATATAATATTTCTTCTCTAGAATCGGATAAGGAATGTTTCACTCATCAATTTCAGTCATGAACACGTACCTTCTGTCATATCTTACTGTGCAGAGATATTTATTTATTAGACTTGAGAGTCCCTGATCATCTTTATTCCAATTTTTGTGCTTTCTGTGAGTATGAATATTGCTTCTGGAAAGCAAGCCATTTATAACTGATACTAGTACTACCAATACTAACTACTAAAATCTTTTTATTTATATCTTATATCTCAGTCCAAGAGTTACGAAAGCCGGATAGGCTCATTTTTGACAAGATAAAAAAATAATTAACTCGTTATAACGAGATAGTTATCTCGTTATAACGAGTTAGTATCTCGTTATAACGAGTTAGTTATCTCGTTATAACGAGTTAGTTATCTCGTTATAACGAGTTAATATCTCGTTATAACGAGTTAATATCTCGTTATAACGAGTTAATATCTCGTTATAACGAGTTAGTATCTCGTTATAACGAGATAATCATCGCGTTATAAAGAGTTAGTATCTCGTTATAATGAGTTAGTTATCTCGTTATAACGAGTTAGTTATCTCGTTATAACGAGTTAGTTATCTCGTTATAACGAGTTAGTATCTCGTTATAACGAGATAATTATCTCGTTATAACGAGTTAGTATCTCGTTATAACGAGTTAGTTATCTCGTTATAACGAGATAATTATCTCGTTATAACGAAATAATTATCTCGTTATAACGAGTTAGTTATGTCGTTATAACGAGACAGTTTCCTTGTTATTTTGAGACTTAATAGCAATATAAGATTAAAAATGGCTGCAGTTTTAAATGCCATTGAATTTTAGCAAGTAATTATCAGTCAAATTTAACTTGAACAATTGATAAATGGTTGAAAATTTAATTTGCTCTGGGGTTTACTTATGATTAAATCTTGAACTATCTCGCTGTCAATAATCATAGCAACTCTAAGGCGAACACATTTACACATTTTCGTGAACTCCTCCTCAAATTGTTGCATTAGGACGCGATATTTTTCTTAAAATAATATTGCCAAACATACTTGCTTCAAACTTTGGCAATTTATTTATGACAACTATTTCTGATGAATGACACTATTTCGATATGTTTTGGACGACTTATACACTTTCATATATCAATTTCTATACCGCTAAAATTAAATATCAGAGACTAATAGAATCATTCATTACTACGAGTGTGGGATAGTGAAATTCCACCAAGGGGACAAGATTCACGGTCTAGGACGAGGCTTTGCCGAGTCCTAGACCGTGAATCTTGGCCCCGAGGTGGAATTTCACTATTCCCACACGAGTATGTAATGAATGATTATTTTTCTCGCATTATTTTATCCAAAATAACGGCCTGTCAATGACGTCGCCATGATAGGGCTAAAAATATATTCTTTTAATTTTCCATCTAATTAAAAATCTAAATACACCATCGGAGAGAGCGTACCTGAAAATGTTTTACACACAGTGTAAACTGATAAAATGAATTTCAGTCCATGTAAATTAATTAGATAGATAAAAACTGGGAATAAAAAAACTTATCTATCCGATAGCGTACACATTCATTCAAGAAGAATCCTTCCGCGATCTAAAAATAGTGCCATTTAAAAAGTGAAAATTCGACAATATTTTGAATGAAAATAAGTTTATCTTAATAAGTTAAATGACAACATTTTAAGTATATGTAATATTTTTTAACATTGTTACAATTTCTTTATATAAAGACTGTTTACATTATCGTTCGCGGCGTAGTAATACACAGTGTAAGACAGAAAAATCTCACACTGCTGTCTCACACCGGACAAGTCAATCTCACACTGGTGATTATGCGAGAAAATATAAGTGCAACATATCGTTTATGCAACATATAATATATAGATTACAGTGTTATACATATGTTACTTCTGAGATTCAGAAATGTTTTGAAGACGGGGGATGGTGAGACATCAGCAGTTAGATCATAGGCGTAGTAATAGAGGGGCTAATGTCCACACCACCACTTTTGAAAAGGGGGCGGTCAAGAGTATCTTTGTGCCCTTCCTCCATATTTTTTTTACCTGAGTAAATATCTCCCGAAAATAATGGCGAATACTCGTAGTTGGAATATCAAATCTATTTTTTTTCTTTTTACTTGTCAAAATTTTACTTGGTTTAAACCCCCCCCCCCCCCATTGAACTTTGTGACTTAGCTTATGCATATTGTCCACGATAATGAGGAATGGTGAAGCAAAAATGATATTACATCCTTTTAAGTAACAAGACGTTAAATCTGATCTGCTGATATTGAGATTTTATTTAATATTCTGTCATGATTCACTGTTTATATTTTTTGCGGGGGGGGGGGGGGGGGGTCCAAGTTGTGGAGATTCACGGAGACCTATTTGAGATTCACGTCTATTTGGCGGATCCTATATGTTTACCACATAGTGTCAGAACGTCAAACCAGAGTTTACAAAACAAAAAAAAGTTTACAGAGTTTACAAAGCCAGTTCACTTTTATAATCTTTTTATTTACGATTGATCAACGAATATATAGGCCTAATACTACATATGTACATTTATAAACATTGAAGCAATGTCGTTAATTATTTTCCTCATCACAATATTTATTATGTATGCTTTACAAGCATACAATTTTTATTTCAAAAAGAGATTGATGATTTTTTTTTTTTTGGGGGGGGGGGGTAATAAATAGAGGATATTCAATGTTTTATAGTTGATATGGAATTTATTTCACGAGTGGGACAGGAATTTGTTTTATATATTCATGAGTGCGAAGCACGAGTGAAAATATCAAAAATCCTGTCTCAACATACAATACACATTTCTTGGCAAAATTTATGCTTGAAATACACCTTAAGTAATGCTTATCATATTGTAAACTTTAGATATTAAACTTTCATTCTATACCCAAAAAGGATCACATGTCAACTGTTTTTACTAATGCTGACCTTCACCTTTTATCGTGGCTTCCGTAGAATAAAGAGCTCCAAAAGTTTTTTTTTTAATTCTACCACATTGATAATAACGCAAAAATTACATATTGTAATTTAAGATTCCATGCCAAATTGGTAAATTAAAATGTTTCTTTCTTTTAATAAACAGAAGAAATATATAAATTATTAAGTGATAAGTACAGTATTAGTTCTTGATACTCATCATATTTATTATTGAGGGGAAGGAGGGATTGATGATAAAAACAACGTGAATTTAGTTTTTTGTCAGACATTGAATTTTGATCTTGCCCCTTTAAGACGATAAAATTGAACTGGTATTCCTTGTTAACAGGCAAGGAATTATCAAAATATGATCGTTAAAGCCTAACAAATGGTTTCATATCCACATGATTTATTCGGAATATTTAAAATAATGAATTATTTCTATGCATTTTTTATTGCGACAAATATTACGCAAACATTATTATAATTTTAACAAATTCAAGAAAGCTTGAACAGGGCAGTTAAATCAGCCAGAGAATATCATTTTTTTCTGATCTCCTTGTACAAGTTGACAAAATTTTGATGTTATATACATTCCATTTGAAGATGACACTAATTCTATTTTGTACTTTTAAGGTATAACACAACAACATGAGGCGGTCACAAGTTTCCGTATATTTGTCTTCGGTCTTTCCAATAAACAATACTAATCAAAGGCATAACACATAAAAACTAGTATGCTGTTCCATAAAATCTTTATCACGCACACTTCAAACAAATTTGATCGACTTGCTTCTGTATATTTCCTATAAATAATGGTCTATTCTTTACTTAGATATATCAATTCTAGATCAATTTTTATCTCGTTATAACGAGATAATTATCTCGTTATAACGAGATAACTAACTCGTTATAACGAGATAACTAACTCGTTATAACGAGATAACTAACTCGTTATAACGAGATACTAACTCGTTATAACGAGATAACTAACTCGTTATAACGAGATAACTAACTCGTTATAACGAGATAATTATCTCGTTATAACGAGATACTAACTCGTTATAACGAGATAATTAACTCGTTATAACGAGATAACTAACTCGTTATAACGAGATAATTATCTCGTTATAACGAGATAACTAACTCGTTATAACGAGATATTAACTTGTTATAACGAGATACTAACTCGTTATAACGAGATACTAACTCGTTATTACGAGATAATTATCTCGTTATAACGAGTTAAATATTTTTTTTGTCTTGTCAAAAATGAGCCTATCCGGCTTTCGTAAAGAGTGACGATCCGTTCCTCCATTCTTTTTCTTTGAAAAGAGAAAAGGAGCGGATCGTCATCCTTGGCTAGTGAAGATCATCTCACTTCTGATCAAGAAACAATAATTCAAATACCATGCATTAAACTACAGTGGATGTGATATTATACAGTAAAGTATATCATTGAGGGAGCTAGCAAGATTCCAGTTCCCCAAGGCCAGGACTATTTCCCGAGGCGAAACCGATGGAAATAGTCCTGGTCGAGGGGAACTGGAATCCTGCTAACTCCCGCAATGATACACTTTTAACTGTTTTAATATACCGATACAAACGTAAAATTTAGAGGATTCAGTTAGCGTGATTTCAAAGCAGGGATTAGCTCACTGAACTAACACACGGGGATTAGTCCATTCACGTATCATACCAATGTAAAAGTAAAATCTAGAGGATTACAGATAACCGGGAATTAGTTTTCAAAGCAGGGATTAGCTCACTTGACTAATGCACGGGGATTAGTCCATTCATAACGATTTCTAGGGAATAAGTCACATCTAACAATCTAATGTTATATAGGGAAAAATCAGTAGAGGTATAATAAAATGATTATTACTTCAAATTGCATATGTACATTGTTCCATACGAAAATAACTTGTCTGCACAGCAAGATGCATTTGAAGGCAATATCGAACTTTATTCTTGCTAAATAGTGTTTTAAGGATAAAAACAACTAGTTTAATTGTCTTTGCAGTTTAAAATTTCAAATTTGTTGAACCATCTAAAAATGCTAAATATCGAAATCCTGAAATTTTAATTGCGACTCTGATGTAGACATGCTCCAGGGGGATTACTGACTCAAATAAGAAAAGTTACTGGAAAGAAATATTTCATTAGTGGTCCACAGATATATCTGTCTCTACCTACTGCTTACACGGACAACCACGTGTGTGTTGTAAATATCAGTGCAGGACGACAACAACAAATTCACAGGTAACCAACCAATCCCGATCGAGCTACTCAAAGCAAGTAATTAACAGTAATCCAATAAGGCTCCTGCAAAGTAAGGTTCTTGCAAACAAAGTGACCAATCAAATTAATTTCTGCAAGATAAAACTTATCAAAATGATGTCAAAGCACTTAACTTCTAAACTCCCAACCCTCCGATATATTGATAATTAAGAGAGACGCTATAAACTGTTTCCCCGGATGACCAATCGCAGGGAAATAATGAGAAGGATTTCCTGATAAGGGAATTCCTAAGAGATAAACTTAGATGTCAATTTTGATTAATTAGACCTTCAGTTTAAACGATTATTCAGAGTAAAATGATTATCTTTTTCCTCGTTCTTCTAGCTTTATTAGGAGACGCTGGAAAGATAAATGCCACTCATGCATTCAGTAATTGATTTTCCTTATTTTTTTAAACAGCCATCACTTATTTATAAAAATCAATACTATAGCTTATCTACACAGTTTTAATTAGTAGTTCACATATGTACTGCATCTTCGCAATTAAAAATAGAGGCGGATATATATAAGATAAGTACTTTTCAAAGTAACATCTATAGATTTATTCTGAAATAATACATATACCGCCTTGTCCTGAGATGGGTCAGAACATGAAGAATTGCGAGAGATTTTGTGTGTATCAAACTTCAAACTTTTCTGAGTATTTATTTAGAAACTGTGTATGAAGCGCTAGTATGTTTGGGCAGTTTAAAAAAATGACATAAAATTTTCGAATTTCAGATGTTAAGAATTAATTGTTTCGCTATCAAGAAATACAATTTTGATAACAGAAAAGTACTATAGATTTTTTGAAAGAAAAATAAAGGTTTCTTCTTCTATAAGTTATGTAAATTTAAAAAAAAAAAGGGGGGGGGGCACTTCTTCGATATCACTTTGTTTTGGAAAGGCTTTATTCATGAAAATGAATACGTTTTCATGTGTGTATCCAAAAAAAAAAAAAAAATCATGTTTTATGTACATGTATTTCAAACGCATCTATGAACTTGCACACGAGTTACTTACCAACACGGATGGAACTCCATACAATTCTCTTTTATGGTGGTGTTCTTTTTATTTTTATTATATTGTGTAAAATTTCAGTCTGTGACGATGATTTTGTATGTTTGGATAATTACTAGTACACTGTATATGATTATGGTTTTGTTCAATATTTTGCCGATATTTGAATATGTGATAGTGATATCGAATTACAAGCTGTAGCTATGATGTCGTTTTGTATTGTTATTTGTGATTTCTTCTTTATGTGAAGGTGATTTTATATTACTTGTATATGCCATGGATAAGTTTCTTTTGTGGACGAAGTTTTGTATAATGTAATGTAGGTATTTCATTATGTATACGGGTGATTTCTCTTTTTTGGGGTTGGGGGTTGGGGGGGGGGGGTCATTTTCATTGGATTTCTCTTTTTGTGATTGTGGAATTTTGCTATATATGTTGTAGATTTTTTTTTTTCACTACGAAAAAAATGTATGTTTAATGTATTAAGGGGGCCAACAGTCTTTCATATTATGAATTTTACTTATTCAGAAATGAAGGTTTAAGACTTTGCCACCATTTCCCTCAGAGCGGCATAAGAAAAAAGAACCTGAAATAATAACACAGTTAACATACATTGTACATCAATATTTTATCTTTAGAATGGAAGTCTTTTAGAGTATCAGTTCTTGCATTTTGTCTTTAATTATTGCCCTCAAGTGACAATATCCCCCTTAGCACATATATGAATGTGTCTGTGTGTTCAATAGAGAGTGGGAAGACGCCTATGAGACTCCAAAACATTTTTTTAAGGAAAAAAAAACTGAAATGTCAGGAAAAAACTGAAATTTTATATCGCCGACAAGGCGTTTAATCCAATCAATTACACCAATAGTCTTAAACTTCTTATAAAGTCATTGCCATTTTTAAATATATCCTTAACGTCCGCATCGTAAACGATGAAAAAAAAAAACGTTGAGTTTACAAATCGCACATCACAATTTACAATGAAATCGCAACTCACAAATTTATATGGGGATATACTAAATATTTAAAAAAAAATGTATTACTAGACTAATACGACAGTCGCTCAGTCGGTAGAGCACTTGCTTCGTGATTTGATGGTCGTGGGTTCAAACCCTAGCCGCGACTTACCTAAATCGATAAAAGATAGGCAGCAACTATTCCTTCGCCAAGCGCTCGGCACTTTAAAGTGAAAGTTGCAGGTCTTTCGGATGAGACGTTAAAAACCGAGGCCCCGTGTCACGGCAGGCTTTGGCACGATAAAGATCCCTCTCTGGATTTAATAATACGGAGAGACAAAAGAGACAATGTTCTTCCTGTTCAAATTACAGTGTATATTGAAAGTGAGTAACAATTTCACTCTAAATTATCTTGCTCATAAAATCACGGCATATGGCAGTTTTCGAGTGGTAGAAACACTATATCGGACGATGGACGGCCTGCGAGGAAACGGATTAAAATAAAAATCTGTTCAAAATAGTGTCGTTTGCTAATTATTGAATTATTAGAAATTCAAATAATGAGTACACGACAATACTTATTATTTGAATATCTAATAATTCAATAATTAGCAAACGACAATAGTAACGTCATGGAAAGTGATGGGCGTTAAATACTGTTGCGGAACTCGAAAAAGATCTTGTCAAGAAGGTTTTTCACCTTTCCTGATGTAATCTCTTTATTTACTTTTAGTAGTTCCGCTGAGACAGAGACAATTCCTGATGTAAACTCTTTATTTTTAGTAGTTCCTCTGTGATAGAGACAATTCCTGATGTAAACTCTTTATTTTTAGTAGTTCCTCTGTGATAGAGACAATTCCTGATGTAAACTCTTTATTTTTAGTAGTTCCTCTGTGATAGAGACAATTCCTGATGTAAACTCTTTATCTATTTTTAGTAGTTCCGCTGTGATAGAGACAATTCCTGATGTAAACTCTTTATTTTTAGTAGTTCCTCTGTGATATAGACAATTCCTGATGTAAACTCTTTATCTATTTTTAGTAGTTCCGCTGTGATATAGACAATTCCTGATGTAAACTCTTTATTTATTTTTAGTAGTTCCTCTGTGATAGAGACAATTCCTGATGTAAACTCTTTATTTTTAGTAGTTCCGCTGAGATAGAAACAATTCCTGATGTAAACTCTTTATTTACTTTTAGTAGTTCCGCTGTGGTAGAAACAATTCCTGATGTAAACTCTTTATCTACTTTTAGTAGTTCCGCTGTGGTAGAAACAATTCCTGATGTAATCTCTTTATTTACTTTTAGTAGTTCCGCTGTGGTAGAAACAATTCCTGATGTAAACTCTTTATTTACTTTTAGTAGTTCCGCTGAGATAGAGACAATTCCTGATGTAAACTCTTTATTTTTAGTAGTTCCTCTGTGATAGAGACAATTCCTGATGTAAATTCTTTATTTACTTTTAGTAGTTCCGCTGCGATAGAAACAATTCCTGATGTAAACTCTTTATTTTTAGTAGTTCCTCTGTGATAAAAACAATTCCTGATGTAAACTCTTTATTTACTATTAGTAGTTCCGCTGACACAGAGACAATTCTTGATGTAAACTCTTTATTTTTAGTAGTTCCACTGAGATAGAGACAATTCCGGATGTAATCTCTTTATTTACTTTTTAGTAGTCCCTCTGTGATAGAGACAATTCCTGATGTGAACTCTTTACTTTTAGTAATTCCGCTGTGATAGAGACAATTCCTGATGTAAACTCTTTATTTACTTTTAGTAGTTCCGCTCTGATAGAGACAATTCCTGATGTAATCTCTTTATTTACTTTTAGTAGTTCTGCTGTGATATAGACAATTCCTGATGTAAACTCTTTATTTATTTTTAGTAGTTCCGCTGTGATAGAGACAATTCCTGATGTAAACTCTTTAATTACTTTTAGTAGTTCCGCTGTGATAGAAACAATTCCTGGTATAAACTATTTACTTTGAGTAGTTCCGCAATGACAGAGACAATTCCTGGTGTAAACTCTTTATCTATTTTTAGTAGTTCCGCTGTGATAGAGACAATTCCTGATGTAAACTATTTACTTTTAGTAATTCCGCTGTGATAGAAACAATTCCTGATGTAAACTATTTACTTTTAGTAGTTCCTCTGTGATAGAGACAATTCCTGATGTAATCTCTTTATTTTCTTTTAGTAGTTCCGCTGTGATAGAAATAATTCCTGATGTAAACTCATTATTTATTTTTAGTAGTTCCGCTGTGATAGAGACAATTCTTGATATAAACTCTTTATTTACTTTTAGTAGTTCCGCTGTGATAGAGACAATTCCTGATGTAATCTCTTTATTTATTTTTAGTAGTTCTGCTGTGATAGAAACAATTCCTGATGTAATCTCTTTATTTACTTTTAGTAGTTCTGCTGTGATAGAGACAATTCCTGATGTAAACTCTTTATTTACTTTTTAGTAGTCCCTCTGTGATAGAGACAATTCCTGATGTAAACTCGTTATCTACTGGTGCTTTGCCGTTTCATTTCCAATGTCTACTGATCTTAGGCCCTAAAGTAATACCCTAAAGAATGGCCTTGAAGTTCTGTCATATTTGACATCATCAAAAGGGAGTAAACAGAATTTTACGATTTTGCAAATTTCTAGAGTTGCCTTTCTTTTATTAAACTTAAGGTAGGTGAAATGTGTCAATGAAAGATATTTTTTAGAAAGTTTCCAGAAATTTCACTTCATTATTTGTATAAATTTTCTTAGAGTTGTTTTTTACTAGTATGTTCATTTCACCGTGCATTGGACACATGCATCGGACACTTTCCTTTTCGTATATAGAACCCAACTGACAGCTGTTTTTTAAGTAGAAGTAGAAAATAAAAACTCTAGAAAATACAATCAATTGGTATATGACGACCAGAAGTGGACTCAATTTATTTCTACAAACTAGAAGATGATAACTCACGAGAAAAAAGGCGCAAGTTGCCTTATTACTAGCATTATAAAGCCTTTCTAAATTGATGAGATGCAATTAAAATCTCCACATTTGTGGATCGATATAGTCAATCAAACTAAACTAAAAAATTATTTTTTAAATAAAAGATTAAATATTTTCATTTCACTTATTTCAAAGCACCGAGATAAAGGTGTGGCATTTTTCCGGTTCGTTTGTCCGTTGCACGGTGTTTTAAAGAAGTCGTTTTTAATGATATTTTCTCAATAAACAGCATACAAATATGTCACATTAAATCAAATACTAATGTAAAGCTCCATTTTGATAATATTAAGTCGGTAGCGATATCTCTACCTAACTTGTTGAAGTATGAGGGTATCCGATGCATGTTCTATCAGATGTGTGAAAAAGTTCGACTACTTGCACAAAATTGGTAAATAATAATTATAATAACAAGAACTCTGTGAGCCAGTGCTCACTAATAATACCCCCGCTCTGATGTGAATACACAAGTTCAGTTATGGACAGACATAGTAATAATCAGGAAATTGACATCGGATTTGTACAAAAATGAATTCCAACATATAGCATGCCTAAACAAAGAGTGTGTTAAAATTTCACGCATCTGCGATGAGTAGTTGCTGAGAAAAGTGCCACCCAAATTTGTTATTTATGGTACGGACAGATGCACGGATAAACAGGAAGTTGATATCGAATTCATACAAAAATGATTCCCACTATATGGCATGCCTAAACAAAGGGTGTGCTAAAATTTCAAGCATCTGCGATGAGTAGTTGCTGAGAAAACTGCGACCAAAATTTGTTATGTATGGTACGGACAGACGCACGGATAAACAGGAAGTTGATATCAGATTCGTACAAAAATGAATATCACCGTATGGCATGCCTACACAAAGGGTGTGCTAAAATTTCAAGCATCTGCAGTGAGTAGTTGCTGAGAAAACTGCGACCAAAATTTGTTATGTATGCTACGGACAGAGGCACGGATCAACAGGAAGTTGACAACGGATTCATACAAAAATGAATCCCACCATATGGCATGCCTAAACAGAGTGTGCTAAAATTTCAAACATCTGCAATGAGTAGTTGCTGAGAAAACTGCGACCAAAATTTGTTACGGACAGACAGACAGACACACAGACAGACAGACACACAAGGGTAAAACAGTATACCCCCCTCTCCTTCGGAGCGGGGGTATAATAAAAAGTGGAAGAGAAACCGAAAATAACAGGAAGGTCTTTCACTGAAGACGAAGACCTTAACAATAGTGAAAAAGAAACAAGATGTGTTTTTGAAACACTGATGCCCCCGTATGGAGCTCATGGCCAAGATGAAGGTTTTCAAAAGTAGGTCAAATTCCAAGGTCAAGTTGTAAAAAATAATGGTAGCCAAAGAAAGGTCTTGTCACAAGAAATACACATGAATAATACGAAAGGCCTAACACCAACCGAACAGAAAGTATTGCCAAGGTTAAAGTTTTTTTTCAAAAGTATGTCAAATGCCAAGGTCAAAATAATAAGATCAAAAAGAATGATACTCGAAGAAAGGCCTTGTCACAAAAAGTACATATGTGAAATATGAAAGCCCTAACGACAACAGTTTAGAAGTTATGGCCAAGGTTAAAGTTAGTTTAAATTTTTACAAAAAATGCAGGTCAAGGTCATAAGGTTGAATATGTTGGTACACAAAAAAAGTTCTTGTCACAAGAAATACACGTGATATATGAAAGCCCTTGCATCAACGGTTCAGACATTATGTGTAAAGTTTTCCCCCGGGGTGCGGGGAAGTCTGGATGGGCCACATCTTTGCAATAAATGCATATATTTAAAAAAAAAAACTAAAAAAACATATTTAGAATTCGTATTAGACACTCTATAAACCCTATAAATGATTATCGAATAAAATATTGAAAGATTAAAAAAATACATGAAATTTTCGACTTTTTAAATTTCCTTTCGTTTGCGACCGGAACTATCGACGAAGAAAATAAGGGTCATCAGTTCATCTACATATCATCTCTATCATGCCAGTGAGTTTCATCTACAGCCGTTCCTGAAAAAATGAATGGACAAAATTCCTTTAAAAAACAAAATTGTCCCTAATAATGAAGTGAATTTTAAAAAATAAAAAAAAAACACGTCTGGAGCAATTTTTATATGATGTATAATCCCTGTAAAAAAATTCAAATCGAATCACAAATAGCAATGTACTGTGAAAATGGAAAATGACAATAACAGGAAACAAGAAAAACAATAAGGTCTTTCAATAGAAGTCGGAAGACTATTATAATAGAAAACAGAAGAAAAACAATAAGGAATTCAGAAAACCTTAATAATAATAATAATAATAATAATAATAATGATAATAATAATAATAATAAAAAGAAAATAGAAGAAAAGCAATAAGGTTTTCCGAAGGAAATCAGAAGATCTTAATAATAATAATGATGATGATGAACGAAAAGAAGAAAAACAATTAAGACCGCGGAACATTAACTGGCAAAATTGGAAATATGCAGCTTACGTCATTTCCATCTGTTACAATCAAAACATTTAATGATAGACAATGAAATGGGCGGGTACAATTCGGCACGGACGTCACAGAAAACATTGTATTGAAATTCTAGTTTGAAATTCATTTTCAACTCACCTCAGCTACGCTAGAAGGCAATGTCTTACTTATTGATCCAGAAGATAAATAATTTCAATTTCGGAATATTTTGAAGTTTAAATATATAGATCAGAATTTCTGTGCAGTGTTTTTAAAGAAATATAAAGGGACATATATTTTATTTCTGTCAGGTATGTGCATGCATGTGTTGGGGGGAGGGGGCTGAACGATCTTGGAAATAAAAAAGAAAGTTTTTATTTTTTTAGTTTAGACAACCCCTCCCTGTTTTTGATTGTCAAACATTTTTCAGTGAAGAAAAAGCTAAAGAAAATACCTCTTGTCATCCTAGAAATGAATATATTTTGTCGTGTGAAGGCATGATCTGACTCGACAATTTTTACCCCCCCCCCCCCCCCCCGCTTTCTAGAATCAAATAGCCATTACCCTGAAAAAATAATCTCTGTCTGCTATGACTTCTACGTGTCCTTAAAATTATAGGCTAAAAACTCATATAAACAATGATAAATATGAATTTCAAACAACATATATTTGGGAATTGAAATGATTTGTCTTTTGGATAATACATTCACACTCTACGTTTGAAAACAGCTCAGGTGGATTGAAAATGAATTTCAAACTAGAATTTTAATCCAATGTTTTCTGGGACGTCCGTGCCGAATTGTACCCGCCCATTTCATTGTCTGTCATTAAATGTTTTGACTGTAACAGATGGAAAAGACTTAAGCTGTATATTTCCAATTTTGCCAGTTAATGTTCCACGGTCTTAGGTTTTCCAAAGGAAATCAGAAGATCATAATAATAATAAGAAGAAAACAGAGGAAAAACAATTAGGTTTTCCAAAGGAAATCAGAGGATGATATTAAGAAGAAGAAGAAAAAGAAAAGAGAAGAAAAAGAATAAGGTTTTCCGAAGGAAATCAGAAGGTCTTAATAATAATAATAATAATAATAATGTTGTTGATGATGATGATGATGAAAGAAAACAGGAGAAAAACAATTAGGTTTTCCGAAGGAAATCAGAAGATAATAATAAGAAGAAGAAAACAGAAGAAAAAGAATAAGGTTTTCCAAAGGAAATCAGAAGACCTTAATAATAATAATAATAATAATAATAATAACAATGAAAGAAAACAGAAGAAAAACAATTAGGTTTTCCGAAGAAAACTAACTATACAGTAAAGTATCAGGGAGGAAGATTTGCTACAGATAGCATATTATTCAGAGGGGGGGGGGGGGCTTTAGTAAACATTCTGGGGGATGATTCGCTATGCGGAAGGTATGACAACGGAAAGGTGGATGGTGTTTCAGGTGTTTTCGTTCCTTGGAACATTTATTTAGCGGCGTTGAAAAATCAAGTCTTTTGATAACATCTTAAAATTTTCAAGTTTTGAGACGAAAGAGTAGCCGTGATCTTGAAGAAATTTCTCCATATCAGTTTCATTTTTCTCGCTGCAGTAGTCACAAGAAACGGATATAATGTTTATATTTGTTGATTTCAGTGGCATCGTCTTCAAGACACCCAGCTCCAAGCCCCCAACATCTATACTAAGAAAATCTACAGCTTGTAATTTCAAGGCTAGAAGTATTGAATATAACGGGAAACACTGAACGTCATTGTAATCAGATCCATCGGATGAAGTGTTCCACATTATTCTTGAATACAAGCCTCTTCGTTCGAGCTTCATCTAAAACAGAATAAGGGTTTTAAACTTTCTACAGCAAAACCTACCACGATCCAACGTCTACTAATCAAAATATAAACGAGGAATTCACAGCGTAAATTGGGACTTTACAACTACCAGATTCAACTGTTCTGAAAAAAGATCAGCCAGAACGTCGATCGAATTTATACTGTGCAACATGGTGGTTAGAAGTAGGCCAAACGATCTTAAAACTTCGACATTTTCATAAATACAGTGAATATATATGTGCGACAACTGGTTCATGTGTGTGTGTGTGTGTGTTTCAAATTAATCCCCCACAAATGGTATGTGTAACATTTTGCTAAACAAGGGAAAAAGTGGAAAATAAAATCATTTCAGACAGCAGGGTTTGTTTTTACAGACGAAGTTTTTCCAATTACTTTCTCCTGATTCTTTAAATAAATGAATGCACTGATAGTGACTTATTTGATATTGTCAAATTTTTCTCTCGATATAATTAATGTACAGTTGTGTGGGGTAAAATTAACCAATTTATTTCTCAAATATTAAAGCCATATATATTCATATTGACGATCATATCTACTTAATTTTTACCCGAAGCGACAGTTTAGGTTGATATTTTTATTTTCAGAAACCTTTCTCCGTTTATCCACAGTGTACAATTTATCGATGGATTTTATTATTGAAGTACAGTGTATACCTAGAGGTTTTCCCCAATTTATTTTAATAGCATGTGAAAATGGAAGCATCGCTTACCATGACTGGATATGGATAGGGACTGATACAGGCATTAATAGTAAAGGCCATTCTGTGCTTATATTTCAGTCTGCTGTAGCTTATTGGATCGGGTTCGATTAACAATCCCTGCCATTTCCGATATCTCTCAAATAGCAATGATGTTGACTGCAACTCTCCATCAAAAGCACCACATTCGATATAGAAACCTCTTTCCTAGAATAATAATAATAAAGATTAAAATGATTTAATAGAAAAACATTTAATGACCTACAACACATCAGAACATGACACAGGCTAATAAGAATTAATTTCAGTTAGGGCATGGATGTTAAACAAAGCTTTTTTTCTAATGTATAGTATATACTGGTATTAGCATTACTGTGTAAAGTATATACTGGCAACTTCTTCGGCGGCACGACCCCTGTGCCCTCCCCCCTTCCCCAGGTTCCAAGGGGTATATGAGAATCCATCCTTGCTATCAAATGATATGTATGAACAAGGAAAGAAGCATATCAGAGCTAGCAAAGACAGTGACAACGAAGAGAGAAGCATATCAGATCTAGCAAAGATACCGACAACGAAGAGAGAAGCATATCAGATCTAGCAAAGATAGTGACAATGAAGAGAGAAGCATATCAGAACTAGCAAAGACAGTGACAACGAGGAGATAAGCATATCAGACTAGCAAAGACAGTAAGAGCGAAGAGAGAATCATTTCAGAACTAGCAAAGACAACGACCACGAGGAGAGAAGCATATCAGACTAGAAAACACAGTGACAACGAAGAGAGAAGCATATCAGAACTAGCAAAGACAATGACCACGAGGAGAGAAGCATATCAGACTAGCAAAGACAGTGACAACGAGAAAGGACGCATATCAGAACTAGCAAAGACAGTGACAACGAGGAAAGAAGCATACCAGAACTAGCAAAGACAATGACAACGAGGAGAGAAGCATATCAAACTAGCAAATACAGTGACAACGAGGAAAAAAGAATATCAGAACTAGCAAAGAGAGCAACAACACAAAGACAAGCAAAGACAATGAGAGCGAATAGAGAATCATATCAGAGCTAGCAAAGGTAGTGACAACGAGGAAAAAAGCATATCAGAACTAGCAAAGACATTGACAACGAGGAGAGTAGCATATCAGACTAGCAAAGACAGTAAGAGCGAAGAAAGAATCATTTCAGAGCTAGCAAAGACATTGACAACGAGGAGAGAAGCATATCAGAACTAGCAAAAATAGTGACAACGAAGAAGAAAGCATATCAGAGCTAGCAAAGAGAGTGACAATGAAGAGAGAACATATCAGAAGTAACAAAGACAAAGACAACGAGGAGGAAAGCATATCAGAACTAGCAAAGACAGTGACAACGAAGAGAGAAGCATATCAGAACTAGCAAAGACAGTGACAATGAGAAAAGAAGCATATTAGAACTAACAAAGACAGTGACAACGAGGAGAGAAGCATATCTGAGCTAGCAAAGATAGTGAGAACGAGGAGAGAAGCATATCAGACTAGCAAAGACAGTGAGAGCGAAGAGAGAATCATATGAGAGCTAGCAAAGACAATAACAACGAGGAGAAAAGAATACAGAACTAGCAAAGACAGCGACAACGAGGAGAGAAGCATATCAGAACTAGCAAAGACAGTGACAACGAGAAGAGAAGCCAATCAGAGCTAGCAAAGACAGTGACAATAAAGAGAGAAGCATATCAGAGCTAGAAAAGTGGGCGACAACGAGAAGAGAAACATATCAGAACTAGCAAAGACAATGACAACGAAAAAAGAAGCATATCAGAGTAGCAAAGACAGTGACAATTAAAAGAGAGAAGCATATCAGACTAGCAAAGACAGCTACAACAAAGAGGTAGGCATATCAGACTAACAAAGAGAGCGAAAACAAGGAGAAAAGCATATCAGAGCTAGCAAAGACAGTGACAACGAAGAGAGAAGCATATCAGAACTAGCAAAGACAATGATAACGAGGAAAGAAGCATATCAGAACTAGCAAAGACAGTGACAACGAGGAGAGAAGCATATCAGAGCTAGCAAAGGCAGTGACAATGAGGAGGGAAGCATATCAGAACTAGCAAAGACAGTGACAACGAGGAAGGAAGCAAATACGACTAGCAAAGACAGTGACGAAGAGGAGACAAGCATATCAGAACTAGCAAAGACAGTGACAACGGAGTGAAAAGCTTATCAGAACTAGCAAAGACAATGACAACGAGGAGAGAAGCATACAGAACTAGCAAAGACAGTGACAACGAGGAGAGAAGCATATCAGAACTAGCAAAGACAGTGACAACGAGGAGAGAAGCATATCAGAGCTAGCAAAGACAGTGACAATGAAGAGAGAAGCATATCAGAGCTTGCAAAGACAGTGACAACGAGGAGAGAAGCATATCAGAACTAGAAAAGACAGTGACGAGGCCAGAAGCATATCAGAACTATCAAAGACAATAACAATGAGGAGAGAAGCATATCAGACTTGCAAAGACAGTGACAACGAGGAAGAAAGCAGAGCTAGCAAAGAGAGTGACAATGAAGAGAGAACATATCAGAACTAACAAAGACAAAGACAACGAGGAGGAAAGCATATCAGAACTAGCAAAGACAGTGACAACGAAGAGAGAAGCATATCAGAGCTAGAAAAGACAGTGTCAAGGAAGAAAATACATGGTGATACGATAACAAAAACCGAATAGTTCAAGCCTATAATTTACAAATACGAAGGAAAGGCATTCCTTGTGCTTAAATAGTGTCCATATTCATGCACAGGCATCTGTTGCACTTAACTAAATCACGGGTTCTTTCTTACGAAAAAAACGAACTGTATACATAATCAATACCTTGTTCTCCAACAAAGAGTCTACAAGAGACGACTGCCCTGATGAATAGTCAATTTTGTTGTCGTAGAACTTGTACTGCAGAGGAGAGGGATTATATATCCAGTAATTCCTGATTAGACTGACCAGACGGACGTCGTCCATTTTGATTTTCTTGTCATTCATTTTCATTGTCGCCGCTCTGAAATTGTATCCAGAAGTTCTGTTCTGTTTTATTGTCATCGGCTTAAACATTTTAGGTTCGTAACAAGCATTCGCTCTTAAGTCGTCCTTGTTGAGTTCCCTGGATTTATGAAAGATTTCCTGAACTGATTTAATTTTAGTATTTTGAGATTCTCTCATGTTCTTTTCACAACTAACGAGAACTTTCAGACCAAAGAGTAGTGAAATTAGAAAAATGGCGCCCAGGAAAGTTACGGTTAAGATGATGTTTGTTGGATTCATTTTACCTCCATACGTCTGCAAATGAGTTTTATTTTATTATATCCACTGATTTTTAAGAATATAACAGCTTATTGAGATATTTTTCTGATAAAATTCAAACATTTTTAATTAAAATTTAACTTCAATTTAAAAAACATAATTTCAAGTAGAAAAAAGAAAAGAAGAAAATGATGAATACAATTATGCATTTCGTAAAGAAATCAATTTGAATTTAAAATCTTTCTTACTATCACAAGGCAGTTGGTATCTAAGGTGTAAATCCAATGTAATGCAAAAGCACCTTCGTTGATAATCGATCTATAACCCATCGAGTGCAGAAGTGTTGCTTTTGTTCATTGTATTTATGTTGCATTCTGAAACAGATGTTGGCTAAGACATGAAGATAAAGATTTCGCAGTAAAAAAAAAATCAATATAAAATCAAATGACCTTAACTCTCACTCTCTGTGCATTTTTTTTTTTTTTTTTTTTTTTTTTTTTTTTTGTAAATTTATTGTTATTTTTAGAATTTTAGTTATTGTAAAAAAAAAAGAAAGAAAGAAAAAGAAACCTTGATCAGATGTTGTTTGCATTAACAGTAAACATCACACTTTTTGACATAAGTATAAGCTACAGAAACAAAACAGGCTTTCTATTGTCACTAATTTATACATCGAAAAAAAGTTAATGTACGAGATTTATTTACCATTGATTTAAAGTGCATATTAATTCAGTTTACAAGGTAGAGAAATTTGGGAAACGATATGATCTTAATTGTCCATGTTATATACAAAAAATGAGGATCACTTGCATATTCCTATTTATATATCTTCACCGCAGGGTGCGGTGGAAAATTTAAGGGGAAAAAAACGTGAATCAAAACGACTTGAGAATGTTTGCAAATTAATGTGATTTAGTGTGGTTTTCCTACTCCTGAAAAGATATTTTAAGAAAAAAATTCCATATACCCGGTATTCTGATGGAGGTTTTTAATCCCTCATTTAATCCCATCTAGCCCCAGTAGCCATGTCTTGATATGTCCCTTTTTTGTGTCGCCATCTTACCTATGATTTGAAACAAAAAAAAGGATGAATGTTTAAATCTGGAAAAATAAACAAATTAAAACACGAATAAATATACTACTATTCTGAAAAATAGATATTAATTTCATTTTTTTTTTTTTTTTTGGATTTGGAATACCTCACTCCAGGGCAAATGTTTCCATAGCGAAAAAAAGTTAGGACTGGGACGTTATAGAAGAGTGAGAGGAACAACGGTTGTAGCTTTTGATATTTTGTAGAAAAAATGATTGATTGATTGATTGGTTGCTGCTTAACGTCCCATTCGAGAATATTTCACCCAGATATTTTCAAGCAGACCTATCTGCTTTTAGGCAAAGAGTCACAAGTTTTGATCTATGCAAGCCGCTTACGGCCGTAGCAGTGAGGAGTCTTTATTGTGTCAACGCCTAACTTGTTTTTAACGTCTCATCCGAAAGACCCGTGACTTTCACTCGTAGTACCGGGCGTTTGGCGAAGGAACAGTCACTACCTATGTTGTTGAACGTCTTAGGTTTGACGCGATGCCGGGAACGAGAATCGAACCGGACTTCCCAATCATGAAGCGAAAAAACAGCCCCAGGCAATCTGAAAACGGTTTCACTTCGTAGAATAGAAAATTAAAGGGCATAACATGCAAAGATAAAGCCACAATTATAAAATGAAAACATAAACATATTAAGAAAATGTTTAAATATTTTGAATTTGGAATTGGAATTTTTCAGTAAAGGACTTATATTGTTATTTTCATAGATGGGAGGGACAAAGATCTTACTGGGACGTTATGAAGAAATATTTAATGCTTCAAATGTACCTGTGAATCTACTGTATTTAAAATAATGAAAAATAATCAACTGCAATTAAAACATAAACTCCTGCAACTTTAATAACGGGTTCACTTAAAGAAAAATAAAACAATATTTTTATGCACAGAATACGCCAGTTTACCAGTTACCAGTTTATTAGTATCTCTTTGGTTGTTATTTAACAACATAGAGATCAAAGCAACATATTACAATTATAACAACATACATGCGTGAGCAAAACATGTAACATATATACAAAATGTGTTTATAATTGCATCATATTTCTATATATATATATATATAGATGTTATTAACCAGGAGGTTTGACTCTCTCTTTTACAATTTTTATAAACGAACAAAGTTTACTTAATAGCTTAACATTTTTGGAAGAGAACAATTCATTAAACTTGATAACATTTGGTCTTGTAACATAATATTTGGGAATATACAATTTTCTTTCATCTTTTAACTTGTTACAGCATAAAATATAGTGAAATTCGTCGCCTACATCATTTTCACATAAAAGACATATTCTATTATCTCTTTCAGTACCTTCCCATCTTCCCGTTTCAATCGGTAGTTTATGATTTGATGTTCTGAATCTAGCTAAAATTTGTTTCTTATGATTACTTAAGACGCTATCTACATAAAATTGGCATCCAAATTTTGAATTTGTAAATAGATTATATATCACACCTTTTGAAGAATTATTGCAGTTTGATTCCCAATTTTGTTGAAACTGATCTAGTAATTTTTGTTTCAAACTTTTAATTAGCCAAGTACTATTGAATAATTGGTTCTGATTCCATATATTACTGTATCCACAATCGTCTAAAATTGATTTCAAATTCTTTAACCATTTACATTCATTTCCATTGTCAAATTTAGCACGAAGTAATTTGTACATTAAGTACCAGTCCATATAAAAATCAGACAAAATGTGTATAAAAGTGATACATGAAGGTTCTCAGAATTTGATGATTTTCCACACAGATTTCTCTTGCACTATGATCCATGTATGTAAAATAAAAAATGTTTTAGTTCATGGTTACTATGGAAACCTGGCCAAAGAAATTTCCCTAGCAACCGGCCAATTTTTCCATGTGGTAGGACAAAAAGTCACCCATCTTTTAAGACTTGAAATGAAATGTAAATATGAATAAAATTATTCCTCTTCACTAGCATAAAAAAGATACACATTTTAAGTGTTTTAACAACCCAACACGAAGATATCAGATTTAAAGTTAGTTCTGTAATAGACATTGGAAGATGTACATGTTTTGCATTTTTTGCTGATTCAGCATTTTTCTTGATTTTGGCAGTATTCAAGGTCAAATTAAAATTTGCATCTAAAAATTTCAACTTTAGCATGTATTTCACATAAAAGTAGAGGAATGTCTCTGATGAAATCCGAATTCAATCACGTGGGTTTTTTGAAAATAAGTGTTCGTTGCCTAGCAACAATAATGGATGTTTTGATAAATAAAAAGTGCAGTGTTACATAGCAAAATTGTATAAATTGTTATATTAGAGTACTAGAAACAAATTTTAAAGTGATAGAACATAAATCAGACTTCTTAGCAAATTAAAGACTATTGTACAGTTATTTATCTCCATGGCAACAGCAAATTCCCCATAGCAACAAGGCCGCAAAGCTTAATTTTGGCAGATATTCATATACAGTGGTAAGAAATGTTTCAAATTTAGTCCTAAAATTGCAGTTTAGCAAAATTAAAAATGTATTACGGACCTCATAAAAGTATTTTTGTTACATAAATTTCCCATGGAAACGATTTTGAGAACATAACAACCACTTGATTTCACTGAGTGTTTGAAAGATTCATTCTCTGCAATTACTTTGACCTTTATATATGAGCAGGAGAATACATAGTCACAGAATTTCTTCAAACATGTATATGCTATCAAAGAATTTGAAACCATTAACTCACATAAGGCAAATATTTGTTGCTATGTAACATGGTTACCATGGCAACGTGCCCTAAATTTTGAAGAAAAAAAAACAAACATGTATGAACATGTTCAGAGTCCCATTATTAATGTTTACAGCAATTCAGAAAAGTGACAATGACTGTGTATAAAAGTCAAAAACTAACTGTCTTGTATGCAAATTGACAGTGTAATTTTGGATACCTTCAATTCATATGAGGCAAAGATGTGTTGCTATGTTACATGGTTACCATGGCAACATGCTCTAAAGTTTGAAAAATAACATTTATGAACATGTTTAGAGTCCCATTATTAATGTTTACAGCAATTCAGAAAAGTGGCAATGACTGTGTCCATAAGTAAAAAAAAAAACTTGCTGTCTTGTTACCTTGGACACAAAGTATAAAAAGCAATAATTTCTTAATATTTCTTTGTTTGGTTTAACATTCAAAAATAAAAGCAATTATGATTAGGATATTTCAACAAAAATAAGAAGAAAGATTTGATCGACAAGGGTTGCTTTGGAAATAATATTGAAAAGTAATTTCTAATTAACTCTCTGCAAGTTTTTAATCTGTTGATATTTTTTCAATAAGATTAAATTCTAAACAAGTGGAATGCAAATTTATAGGCAATGGTGTGGTCAAAATATCCACATTTTAAAAAGTTCGGAACTTACTCTAAATATAGAGCGTTGCTATGTATTACATGTAATACATGTATCATGGAAAATATATGGGGAAAAATGTATAAAAAGTCTTTAAAAAATTAAATATTTAGTTGTTTTTTTTTATTTTAAATTAATATACATATATAAAGTATTAACAATAACCCTGGCTTTCAGTTCTGGCCCTACACAATCTTTAACTGAAGCTAATAATAACTAATAAACTACATGTATAACATACGGTACAATACTACTAAGATACATGTATTTAGGAAAATTTAACATTTTTTCTTTTCGGTATCATAACCAAAATAGGACCTATTTTTGTGCTCTTTGCGTTAATAGGGTCTAAAAGATTTAATTTCGTTGATTCGATTCTCCATATCTAATCACTTGATGGATTTTTTGTTATTAAAATGAAACCTATGCAACAAATTGTGTGCCACTTTGCTGTTTTACCGTTCGTAGATTCTATTCTCCACATCTTATCACTAGATGGGATTTTTTTTATTAAAATTAAACCTAAGCAACATTGCTGTGTTATCATTGCAAAAGGGCATTTACTTTTAAGAATGATATTGCTATAATAATAACCTATTTATGCAAAGTGAGTATTTTTTTGTTGTTTCTCTTGCCATTGGCAATTGAATTTTGTCATGTAACTCATACATGATGTAATCATAGTAAACATTGTGCGGTTAAGCATATAAAACATATTCCAAGTGTAGCCATGGCTACCACCTATGTAGAGATAAAGTCTAAAATATAGTCTTTACATCGTAAGTGGTAACTACGTGTAATGTTTTTGTTTAATTAGTCACTTTTGTTTACGTAGTCATTTTTTTTTGTTTAATTATTCAAAGTAGTTAAAAATCTGAATCCATTCATCATTTAAAGGAAGACAGCTCTGCTTTGGGAGGATCTTTTTTGCCTGAATGCCTAACATGATATGCAGTCTCTGTTTTAATTTAAAAGATCTTATCCAAAAGACCCGTGACATTTAACTCTTATGCTGGATTTATCGAGGGAACTACCTTTGTTAATGTCTTAGGTTTGACATGGCGCCAGGGACAAGAACCACGAAGCGAGTTCTCCACCACTATGCTATATTCCAATAGGGTTTACATCCGTCTAATGAATACATGAGCAAGCACAACAATTATACTCCTCATACTTAGTGCATGATAAAAACTCCTTATGTCTGTAACTAAGATCTTGTAAAAAGTCACTAGATTACCTTATAATCAAGGCCGTATAACCATTGAGGCAAGTGAGGCAAATACTAGTACCTACCTCACTAAAAATTTTGAGTATTTGTTTTAAAAAGAATTACTTTGAACTTAAATAATTTGTGTCATGCACTTGATGAATACTTTCAGCTTTATGTTTATTTTTCGGAACTCGTAAACTGAATGATGATTTGAGTGTGTGCCAATAGCAGCAATGCGAGTTTTTGAGTTGTTGGTAAAAAAGTGATTTGCTGTATGTTGGTTTTTTTCTGGAGGCAGGGATGTATTTCTATTTGATTGGTGTATAATTTGACACAAGCTGTTTACAGGTGATGATTAGAAAGGAATGGGAATACTTAAGAAATAAGATATCATTTTTAGAGTTTCATTGGAGTATGACATGAAGTCGGTCACGTGATCAAATTTTATAACGCCCGAAGGGCGTTATAGTAGATTTGATCACGTACCGACTTCATGTCATAACCCAATGAAACTCTGAAAAATGATATTTTATTTCTTATATTTATATTTTACCTTTTTATTCGTGTTACAAAGAAATATAGGCACTATTTAGACTTTGCAACATAACGTACCTACAACGTCATGTGACGTCAAAATCGGAACTTTCCAAAAAACTCATGCAATTTGCTTTCCAAACGCAAGAAAGTCTGATCATGTGAGCAACTGCATGTTATTGAAAATTTAATTTCAATTTGATTAGTACTGTTATATAAGGAAAAACATTGGCAAATGTAAAAATAAAGCAAAACAATAAATATTCTCTCCACGAGCACTTAAATTTTTCTGATCCTAATTAAAAGAGTACCACAAGGGAGATAACTTTATGTGTCGAACAGAAAAAAAGCCAGATTAATTAAAAACCCCTACCTTCGGAAAAAATTAATTTAAAAAAAGTTTTATTCCATATTTTGAATAAATGTTGATATGTATCAATTTACATTAGATATTGCATTGACAAAGAAATAAACCATCTTTTAAAGTGAACATTTTTGGTACACTGTAAAGCCTTTTGAAAGTTTACTTCTAGGTTATTGAACAATTTACCTGGACATGAACTTGGTTTTTTATAATCAGCATTGCTAGTAGAAAGAAAAAAATAAATTTGCAGTCTTTAAGGTAGTAGACAATAGATAGGTCAATTTTTTCCTCAAATTCAATTTTTTCTAGTGTACAAAATATCCCTGCATATGGAAGGAATTCAGCCATTTTCTTTGCCCTTATAGTTGAAAATATGACCTATCTGACTCCTATAAGAAGACTTGAAATCAGTCATTTGATTTGGAAAAGTTTATTGTTTTAAAGATTATCAAATAAACCTATTGCAATTGTGTGATGCTGTTTATAAAGGTAACCTTTTTGTTACTGAAGTTCAGTAAAAGATATTGATACTAGTATATTTTAGTAAAATGTGATGTAAAAATAGAACATACTGTATACAGGATTATTTTCGCCCTTTCACATCTTTAAACAATTTGGACCAGTTCTGAATTCGCCCAAATACAGTTCTGTTTAAGAGATAATGCTGTTTTCTTTGAATTCGTTCCGATTTAAATTCGCCCACTTGCGACAAGGGTGAAAGGGGCGAAAATAAAATGGGGGCTAAAATTTCCCTGTATACAGTACATAGCCTAGGAATTGAAAATTCGCATGTACATTTACTACACTTTAAGTTCTCTTAAGAGAAAAAAAATTATTAAATTTTTAAGAAAAAAAAACACAACAGAATGATTGAAATGGAACCCAGATTAAAATGGTCGACCGCGTGGCTCAGTGGTTAGAGCATCGATCTGCTCTAGAGGAGCTGATCCTTACATTGAGGGTTCGAATCCACTGCAGTATGTGGAGACCGGTCCTTTGGATGAGATCGTAAAAACCGACCTACTGCTCAATGACCCTGAGTGCCGAGTATAGGTATAAATTTGCAGCCCTCCACCGGAAAGTGGTGGCGTCTCCATATGAGTGAAAAATTCTCTAGAGGGACGTTAAATAATAAAGAAACAAACAAACAGATTAAAATGTGTCAAAATGAGGACAATTGAATTAGCGGTTTAAGATATTTTGTCGATTAAAAAAAATCAATGCCAAAAAAATTAAAACAACCAGTAAAGGACAGCACAGTATTTGACCTTTGATCTTTTAATATTACATTAACCTTTATTGAAAATAAGGAATAGAGCTTCCTTGTAAATATGTTCAAATGTCAGGTTTGTATTTTAAATGGATGAAGAGATAATTTGCATTTAATAACGGATGGTCATATTGTATGTGGATGGCATGAACACCATCTAATTGAAAGCTTTTGATAGACCAATATATATGATGTCTCTAATTTTTATGCCCCGACCCGTAATCGAATATTCGGGGGTACATGTATATAGTTTTTGTCCTGTCCATCCACTGTCTGTCTGTCCGCAAAAAACTTTAACCTTGCCTATATATTTTGATTGGTTGGAGCTATGGCTTTTATATTTCACATGTGTATCCCTTGTGAAAAGACCTTCCTTTGGGTACCAACTTATTTGACCTCTTGACCTTGAATTTTGACCCACTTTTGCAAAAATTTACCCAACTTTAACCTTGGCCATAACTTTTGAACAGTTGGTGCTAGGGGTTTCATATTTCACATGTGTATTCATCTTGACAAGAACTTTCCATGGGTGTAAACATTTTTGACCTTTTCACCTTCAGCTTAGAGTTTGACCTACTTTTGAAAAACTTAAATCTTCGCCATAACTTTCGAACAGTTGGTGCTAGGGCTTCTATATTTTGCACGTGTATTTCTTATGACAAAGTCATCCCCTGCGTACCATTAGTTTCGACTTTTTGACCTTGACCTTGGAGTTTGACCCACTTTTAGAAAACATTAACTTTGCCCATAACTTTTGAACGGTTGGTGTTTAGGCTTTCATATTTATCAGATATATCCATTGAAACAAGTCCTCCTTTTTTTTTTGGTAACAACGTTTTTGATCTCTTGACCTTGGAGTTTGACTTGCATTTGAGAAACTTTAATCTTTGCTATAAGCTGCCATAGGGGGCATCAGTGTTTCACAAACACATCTTGTTTTTTTCCCTTTTAGAAAATATGGTGAAAACATGTCACAGTTTATTATATTTCTCATACAGATCATTGATAATTGTCATTAGAGTGATAATATTTTTTCTTCTAACGTAAAAAATGAGTTAAAAATTTCATAGCAAAAATGTGTCATCTCAAAGTTTAAATTATGATTGCACAATGTATTCCTCTAGTGAATATTTGAGATGAGTACATCGAATTCCATCTACAATTTGTGTGCCATTACTCTTCTCCAAGACAATGGTTATATAAAAAATGCTTTAACTCTTCATCAGATATATCTAAGTTGTTACATGTATGCATTCAAAATTGTTGCCATGGGATATGTTAATACATAAATACTTTCATTAGACCAAAATTACATTGTCCATTTGCATACAAGACAGCTAGTTTTTGACTTTTACACACAGTCATTGTCACTTTTCTGAATTGCTGTAAACATTAATAATGGGACTCTTAACATGTTCATACATGTTTGTTTTTTTTTTTCTTCAAAATTTAGGGCACGTTGCCATGGTAACCATGTTACACAGCAACAAATATTTGCCTTATGTGAGTTAATGGTTTCAAATTCTTTGATAGCATATATATGTTTGAAGAAATTCTGTGACTATGTATTCTCCTGCTCATATATAAAGGTCAAAGTAATTTGAATCTTTCAAACACTAAGTGAAATCAAGTGGTTGTTATGTTCTCAAAATCGTTTCCATGGGAAATTTATGTAACAAAAATACTTTTATGAGGTCCGTAATACATTTTTAATTTTGCTAAACTACAATTTTAGGACTAAATTTGAAACATTTCTTACCACTGTACATGAATATCTGCCAAAATTAAGCTTTGCGGCCTTGTTGCTATGGGGAATTTGCTGTTGCCATGGAGATAAATAACTGTACAATAGTCTTTAATTTGCTAAGAAGTCTGATTTATGTTCTATCACTTTAAAATTTGTTTCTAGTACTCTAATATAACAATTTATACAATTTTGCTATGTAACACTGCACAATTATTCACTATTTATTTATCAAAACATCCATTATTGTTGCTAGGCAACGAACACTTATTTTCAAAAATCCCACGTGTTTGAATTCGGATTTCATCAGAGACATTCCTCTACTTTTATGTGAAATACATGCAAAAGCTGAAATTTTTAGATGCAAATTTTAATTTGACCTTGAATATTGCCAAAATCAAGAAAAATGCTGAATCAGCAAAAAATGCAAAACATGTACATCTTCCAATGTCTATTACAGAACTAACTTTAAATCTGATATCTTCGTGTTGGGTTGTTAAAACACTTAAAATGTGTATCTTTTTTATGCTAGTGAAGAGGAATAATTTTATTCATATTTACATTTCATTTCAAGTCTTAAAAGATAGGTGACTTTTTGTCCTACCACATGGAAAAATTGGCCGGTTGCTAGGGAAATTTCTTTGGCCAGGTTTCCATAGTAACCATGAACTAAAACATTTTTTATTTTACATACATGGATCATAGTACAAGAGAAATCTATGTGTGGAAAATCATCAAATTCTGAGAACCTTCATGTATCACCTTTTGTCTGATTTTTATATGGACTGGTACTTAAATTGCAATATTTTGATTGTTTTCCACTTAAAATTTTTGACCAGTATGCAATAATTCTTGTTTTGATATGTACAGTTAAAGGTACTCTCCCTAATTCACCATATATCATAAAATTGGGAGTACTTGGTTTTAAATGAAAAAGCATTTTACAGAATTTTAGGTGTACTCTTTCTATAATTTCAACATTACCATAACCCCATACTTCACAGCCATATAACAAAATTGGAACAACAATCTTATCAAATACAATTGATCATCAAGAGAGAGGTGTAATTGATTACCTTTTTTCAAAACACCATACATAGCTTTAATCGCTCTTTCAGTAGCATATTGTTTTGTCTTAATAAATGAACCAGTTGATGAGAATATAACTCCAAGATATTTGAAATGTTTGACAATTTCAATTTCATTGTTATTGTAATAAAAAACATTCTGTGGTGTACGTCCCTTCGAAAAAATCATTATTTTTGTTTTTTCAATATTAACCTCAAGTTTCCATTTTTCACAATACAATGAAAAACTGTGCAATTGATTCTGTAAATGTTCAGGTGATTCGGCGAGTAAAACTGTATCGTCTGCATACAAAATAACCGACATCTTTAACAAAATACCAAGTTCTTGTTCAATCTCATATGATATTGTTGAGACTCCAATATTATTATGTGTAATTAAAAAAGATTCTACATCATTTAGGAATAAAGCAAATAAAAATGGCGATAGGTTTTCCCCTTGTCTTACCCCTATTTTGCATGGAAAGTATTCAGTAACCATATCATTTACAGCTATTCTCGATTTACTATCAGAGTACATTTTCACTATCACATTAAAACATTTTCCAGTAATATCATTTTGAATAAGTTTTTGCCATAGTCCTATTCTCCATACATTGTCAAAAGCAGCCTTAAAATCTATAAATGCACAATACATTTTCTTTTTCAGTAAAAAGGATAATTCGATTAACGATTGTAAAGTGAAAATATTATCTATTGTAGAATAATTTGATCTGAAACCCCCTTGATTTTCATTCAGTATCTCATATTGTTCAGCATAGTTATTTAATCGCTTAGCTAAGATAGATGTAAATAATTTACCCATGCAGCTTAATAAAGTAATAGGTCTATAGTTTTCAGGGGCTTTGTCGTCCCCCTTATTTTTATAAATAGGCAAAATATTACCAACAATCCAAGCTTCAGGTAAAACTGCTGAGTTAAAAACAATATTAAATAACATAACATATATAGGTAACATAAGACTAGCGGAAGATTTTATGTATTCGTTAAAAATTTCATCACTACCAGCACTTTTGTCATTTTTAATACTTGCTATTGCTTGTTTTATCTCATCTTCAGTTATCACAGAGTCTAATTCTTCATTAATACACGTACCTATATACTCATTTGATACAAATTCTTCACGGTTTACATCACCCTCGTTAATATTTTTAAAGTATTCGTAAAATTCATCTATATCAATATCACATTTTTTGTTGTTCGGCCTTTTATTTATTTTTTTCCAATAACTTTTTGGATCTTTTCTTCTCAGTTTTCTAATTTTTTCATTACTAAATTTCTATGTTTTTTCATACTTTTATCCATGGTATTTTTATATTTTCGTTCATTTACACGAGCTTCTTCTTTCAAGATACTTAAACCATATTTTCTAAACATTCGTTTTGATTTTCGAAATTTTTTCCGTGCTATTTTACATTCTTTGTTAAACCACTCCTTTCTTTTCTGTAGTTGTTTACTGTGATTTTGTTGAGCATTGAAAACTCCGAAAGTTTTGCGCGCCGAGTTAAGCAATAGATCTGCAGTGTTTGAAAATATTTCATTTACCTGGTTTTTATCCAGATTATGAATATCAATATTACTTAAGATATTTTTATTTTGTCTAGATCATTCAAATTAATATTTTGACAGAATTCTTCTGTTTTATCATTATCCCAAGATTTTGTCTTTTGACGCGAAGAGTTATTTTTATTTTTCATTTTTTCACATCTGGTTTGGAAGTTATAAGTGTCATTTGAGGTATATGAATTCATACCTATTTCACAAAGAAGTGGCATATGTATATCTGAGTATAACCTACTAAAATCTAGTATAGAAAATTTAAGTACATATTTCAAAAATTCAACACTACTTATACAGTAGTCAACCACACTTGATTTTGTTGTAGTAAATTTACCCTCTTCAAGTCTTCCATTCAGCAAATACATATTGTTATTTTTACAGAAATTTAATAAATTATTTCCAAAATTATTCTTCGTTTTATCTAATGATTTTCGTTTCCTAGGTATATTTATCTTTTGTAATTCAAATACATTTGAAAGACAGTCTAAACTGGGATCATCTAACTCATATTCTTGATTTGATATGTCATTTGATTCAATAAAATCATCCTTTTCAGACGTTCTTGCATTAAAATCTCCAATTAGGCATATATGATTAAATTCACTCTGTAGATTCAAGAATTCAAGTTCAATTTCTTCAAAAGCTTCCCTTGAACTATATATAGAACTTTCTGGGGGTATGTAAACAATTCCTAAAACCAAATCTTCATCTGAATTAATTAAAAAAGAATTTAACCTTAACCAGTGAACAAACTTACAATTTGTGTGAATAATAGTTACAAAATCTTTAATAGATTTTTTGTATCCAATTACAATACCACCAGAACGTCTGTTAGAAAATACGTGTCTATTTTTAGCATCAAAGAAAAAATCAGTATGATCAATGGGTGTAGTATCATCCGTTTTTGTCTCAGTAAAACACAGAATATCATAGGAAGAAATAAATTTAGAAAATTCTGGGTAATTTAAACGTCTACTTAGACCACAAACATTTAATCCTAAGATTTTAAGTCTGCGAGCATGTTCAGTGGATGAATCGAGAGAGTCGGTTGGATAAGTAGCCACTAAATTGTCACGTGGTAGATTTCCTCCTAGGTTATCCTACCTTTGACTTACTGAGCCGCGTCTGTGGAATGGTCGGAATTCACGGGCCGCTGGAGATAGGCGCGGATCTAGATTGTGAGGTGCGGTGTTTTCCTGTTCGTAATCTGTCAGCACAAATCGTTCGCCGTTAATATAAAGTTTATCCATAATCAGTTGCGCTCTCTTGCCCTGTCGTTTAGCTGCTTTGTAGTGCGGGTACAGTAGTTTACGGTTTTCGTTTATCTCCTTGGGAAATTGTTCGAATACACTGAATTCTGGGTCGTTTTGATCGCCCGGACCTCCTTGATCCCGAAGGGCAGTGATAACCGTAATTGCAGTTTTTCGGACTTTTTCAAGGTCCTTAAAGTTTACAAATTTTGCCACAACTGCCCGAGATTTTGTCTCTTGTTTCCGGCATATGCGGTGAACTCGATGAAACGGAATTTCATCTGTTATTCCAAGCCAACATCACCAACACCATGAAAACATTGATTAATTATAAATCATTTTATTTTAATTTGTTTAATTTTGATTTATTATAAATTATTGTATTTTATAAATACCGGTATTATCTAATTTGAAAAGTTGAGAGATGCATTATATATTTTTTTTAATTTGAGACCGTATTCTTAATAAGAGACGATGTTTTCACTAGGATCATACAGAAGACTGATTAGTACCTTAATTAAACCACTGGTTTTGTTGTTTTTCTTGTCGGAAAAATTTTAGTAAGTAGCACCAGGCACTTTAAGACTAGCCTAGCTGTCCATAACACATTGAATACGGTTCGTCGTGGAGTAAATTTAAACGAAAATACCATGCACAGAAACCTCCATCATATCACATAAATAAATGATCATGCTTTAGATATATTACATAATTTGAATTTTTACGAATTGCAGTTTTTCATTCCAAGACGTACCCATGAATTATATATATATATATATATATATATATATATATATATATATATATATATATATATATATATATATATATATATGTATCTATCTATCTATCTATCTATATTAATGATGGCAATCGAATACAGAATTGCCAATCGGTTAACCGCAAGACGTTCCGACCGATTAATCGGTTAATCGTATCTAAAATTCTCGACATATTTCATCCTTGTAAGTTCTATATTTAAATAAACAAGGCTGAAATATTCTGTTTATATTTGATCAGTACACTATTTATATTTATTTCAATTTTAATAGAAAAACAAAAAATACGTCATAGATGGCTTTAAAATACTCACGAATCATGCTTGAAGTCTCAGATTCATTTAAAAAAAGAAGAGATGTCTTGTAAGCTCATCCTGCATTGTCATAATACTCAAAATTAAGTATTGTCTAAACTGTCGCTTGATTTACAATGTTTGTTCTATAATATAATTACATAGGTAATTTCATCGGAAAGAAGAGGTAAAAACACATTATAATCACTTCACGATACTCAACGATCATTTAATCAAAATCATTAAAGAAACACAGGACAGACTGGGTAATGACATGTGTTTATACGGCAAATAACATCTCGAAAACTGACCATTTATCCCCGCGATGTCAATCCGGAGAGGATTAATTATCTCCCAATCAGCCTAGATAGACAGACTTGTGAAAAAACTAAAGTCTCGGATATATTTTTGTGTTTTTTTTTAATTGAATTTTTAGGAAATTGTGTTCAAATTGACATAAATTTTATTTCTTTACGACTAACCGATTACAAATGTTCTAACCGATTATCATCGTTCCGACCGAGTAACCGGTTAACCGATTAGAAATTGACATATATATATATGAAGTATCGGGAAATGTAGGAAAATGTTTTCATAACATAGCTTCAGATCTAGGTTGCTCTGAAAGAAAATTGCATTAAAATTCTACTTACAAATAGCATAGCGCCGACGCATTCCTTGTATAATGATTGATTGATTGATTGTATGTTGTTTAACGTCCCATTCGAGAATTTTTCACTCATAGAGATAGAGACGTCACCATATAACGATGAAGGGCTTCAAATTTTGACCTTTACTCGGCTCTCAGGGTCATTGAGCAGTGAGGGATCTTTATCGTGCCAACGCCTGACGTGACACGGGGCCTCGGTTTTTAAGGTCTCATCCGAAGGACCCGCAACTTTCACTTCAAAGTGCCGAGCGTATGGCGAAGGAACAGTTGCTACCCATTTTTTTATCGACTTAGGCCAGTCGCGGCCGAGATCCTTGTATAATGAGAAATGGATAAATGAATTTTATATGTAAAATAATTAGAGAATTCAATTCTTTTAGGTCACCTGAGTGACTCAGGTGACCTATTGCTATCCGTTTTTGTCTGTCGTCGTGCGTCGTTATGAAATTCATGGTTCCGGGGTTAGGGGTTCTGGTGCTAGGGCGGGGCTATATAGATCATAAAGTGAAAGTGCATTATTTCTTTGAAAATCCTCTTCTCTTCTCCTGAGTATTAAACAAACTTACTAAGTGCATGGTTATGATGAACAAGGGTGTCTCTTCCAAAATTGTGAATTTTCAGCCCCTGAGTCATGGGTTCTGGTGATAAGGCGGGTTTCTATTGATTATGTAGTGAAAATGCATTAATTCTTTGAAAATCTTCTCTGCTCCTGAGTAGTATGTAAAGAAACTAAGTGCATGGTTATGATGCACAAGGGTGCCTCCTCCAAAATTGTCAATTTCATGGCCTCTGGGTCAAGGGTTCTCGTGTTAGTGCGGGGCTCTATTGATTATATAGTGAAAATGGATTTGTGACTTTCATGACCTCTGAGTTTGGTGTAAGAGTGTGGCTCTATTGTTAATATAGTAAAAATGCATTAATTTTATCAAATAATCTTGTCTGTTCCTGTGTATTGAGCAAATAAACAAACTGCGTATAGTATGATGATCAAAGGTGCTTTATTCAAAATTTTAAAAATTGTGGTCCCAGGGTCAGGGGTTCTGGTGTTTTGAGTGGGGGGGGGGGGCTCTATTGGTAATATATTTAAAAATGTGTTAGTTCTTTAATTCTTTGAAAATCTTCGAGTAAGTGCATAGTTATGATGAGCGATGGCTCTTCCAAATCTTTTAATTTCATGATCCTGGGTCATGGGTTCTGGTATAAGGGTGGGGATATGTTGAATCTATAGTGAAAATCCATTATTCTGTGAAAATCTTCTCTGCTCCTGGGCATCTTGGAGGCAAGCAGAGTAAACATTCTAATAAGCAGGATATTTTACCAGATTTTTGAAATTCTGCACGATTTTTGTCAGATGTTCCGATGCTGGCCAGGCTCTATTAATTTGTATTCTACTGAGATAATTTATTCCCATTTGCCATTCGCCTTTGATAATTAATCACTGTAAATAATGTATTTGGAAGGTTAATGCGTAGAATAAGAGAATTATGCAAGATTTTTTATTGTATAATACAAAAAGTACATTCAGAGTTTTAATGATCAGGTACACTTGTAAATGTTAGATAAATAAAAACGAGACAAAAATAACTTATCTTATTAGATGTTATAAAAAGAGACGTACCTTATTGCAATATCCTTTTGAGCAGATATTTATATATTGGACTTTGAAGTTCCTGATCACTTTATTCCAATTTTTATGCTTATTAATAAGATCCCAATTACTTAAATTAACATGCTAGATGGCTTACGGCGAGAAACTTTTGACTTGGCGCTTCGGGGTATATGAGGAGAGTAGGTAGGTTAACCGAAGCTTTTATTTGTAAGAGTAGAACTTGAACTTGAACTTTATTCTCATAACTGACAAAACAGTGAAGAGAAGATATTTACAATATAATAAAAAGAAAATATTACATGTCTGAAAGAAAGCCTTTTATTCCAAATGGCGTAACAAATACTAACTGATACTAGTACTTCAAGTACTAACTACCGAAATCTTTTATATTTCAGTCCATTTCAAAAAAGAGAAGAGGAGCGGATCGTCACCCACAGCTGGCAAAGATCATAACGACAGTCATAATCAAAAAACATTTATTCAAGTAGCGTTAAATTGGAGTGGATGTAATTTTATAATTATTGTTTTGAATACCATATGTTCTACATAAGAATAACTTTACTGCACAGCAAGTTACATTTGAAGGTATTGTCGAACTTAATTTGTTGTAAAATAGTATTTTTAGCATAAAAACAACCAATTTAATAGTCTTTGTTGTGTGGTATTTCCATTTTTTTTTAATTATAAATGCTACAAATCGAAATCCTGAAACAAATAAGAGAAGTTCACTGACATCTACTAACACTGGTAATCACGTGGGTCTTGTAAATACCAGTGTATGACAACAACAAATTAACAGGGAACCAATAAGTAAAAATAATCTAAGTAAAAATAATCAACGGAAGTCAGTAATTCAATAAGATTCTTGCAAAGTAAGGTTCTTGCTATGTACAAAATGACCAATCAAATTCATTTGTCCAAGAAAAAACATTAAACTAAGTTTGCATCTAAACTCCCTACCATCTAATACTGATAATTAATAGAGACGCTATATGAACTGTTCCCCCGGATGACCAATCTCAGGGAAATAATGAGAAGGATTTCCTGATAAGGGAATTCCCAACTGATAAACTTTGATTAATAAAACCTCCAATTTAAATGATTATTTAGAGTAAAATGAGCAGAGTGAAAACCCTTTTCCTACTTTTTATGACAATTGAAAATCATGGTCATATTGAACTCTCTCTCTCTCTCTGTGGGTGGGTGTGTGTGTGTGTTTCTTTACAGGTATTGTATATACATTCATACAATTCATTGTATATGTATACTTTGGCTTTTTGTATTTTTCTAACTAAATATTGTTTAAAACATCTTTTTCCTCATTCTTCCAGCGATGTAACGAGTTGCGTGAAGATAAATGTGAGTCAGGCATACCAAAACTGATTTTCCTTGTTTTTTTTTTTAAACAAGCATCATTATTTATAAAAATAAATGCATTATATAATATTCACACTTTTAATTAGCATTATATATATAACGTTTCCAAACGAAGAATAGAGGCAATCAGTGGTTATCATGATTTTTCGAAGAAACAAGTCTAGAATTACATGTATTCTAAAAGTCCCCATTTAGGTTAAAATAATATAAAATAACACATCTTTCGCCTGTCCTATTGGAAGAGATGGAGCTGAAGAAAAATCAAAAATCTGTGTGCATGTGTGCATATATCAGACTTTCCTGTTCGACGCCATTAATTTTAGATGCTTTTCTGGAATTTAAAAGTTTTGAGGATTTTGTTATTGACATCAAACTTTCGAATTTCAGATGTTAAGAAAGAATTATTTGATGTCAAGAAATTTATTTGTATAGCAGAAAATAATTATGATTTTTAGATGTAAACGTCTGGCTTTAAATTTGTAAATTTAAAAAATGGTTCTATATCACAAAATATCATTGGAACTCTACTTAGCTCTCTTATGCGATGGTATTCTTTATAATTATGTAATGGTGATTTTGTACAATATACCTTGGATATTTGTACATGTGATGTTTTGTACAATACTACAGACACGTTGTATCGTTATTAAAGTTAGGAGAGGCAGCCAGATTTTTGTTGTTGTTGTTTATTGTTTGGTTTTTTTTTTTAATTTTTTGACAACTAACATGGAAAAACTTTAACAAGAAAAAAAAGGAGGAAGATTGTCCTAACGCCAAAATCCTATTTCGTGTTTATATGTGGAGGGGGGGGGGGGGGAGGTTCCAATTTTTTTTCACAACCAAAACTTATATATTTACCATGATTTTACTATACAGCAAACAAAAAAGGGGACCAACAAGACCTTCAAATTTTATAATTTGCAAAAATTAAAAAAAATCATTGTGTCGACGATAGAATTTGCAAAATGTTGATCAAATGAGATTATTGATGGCCTTGTATCATCAACTTATTTAGCAATAGCTTGTCTCGTTTTAGAAATTGTTGGTAGTAGAACATGCTCTTGCGTATCAATTTTAAACATAAACCCTATAAGCAAATGATAATGGTATGTATTGCTACATAAATAAAGGAAAGTTGAAGTCATCACGTTTATCACAAAGTTAAGTTGTTAATTTGCCACCAATGTCTTTATCTAGTAAAACAACCAAATAAGAAACAGATGTGAGCCAGACTCTGTGGTGTCTTTTATATCGACTTCAGTGAGATAAACTGAACTAATGTACGCATTAATGAAAATGAATATTGTTGATTGATAAAAAAAAATTATCGATCGCGATATATCTAAATGTCGAATTGAAGGTTACATGAAAAGACTTTTTTTATGTAGAAGTTTTTGAATAAATTCATACGAGTACAAAAACAGGTCTGCTGATAACTGGGCGTAATTAGGATCCAATGGTATTTCAAAAGATTGTTGGAAGACTGGTTTCCAAAGACGACAGAGATATTGTCAATAAGGAACTCAGCATCTTTTTAATATCATCCTCAGAGCTAGTACTTGTGTATAGAATCAGAATGGTTTTCAACATAAACATGTAGTAAAATTGTAGATGACGAATGACAAGATAACTGAGAATTTAATTCCACTTTAATTGATAAGCAGTTGCCTGGTCCTTAATTTTAAGTAGGGGATATTTGCATAAAGTGTTGAAAACTCATAAGTTTTTGATGCTATTGATTTTGGAAAAACTGTGATTTCAAATTTCCTAAAGTTTCTTTGGGTTTTTTGGTATCCGCTTTTGATTTACACCATCTCTTGAATATGTTGTTGCACAGTACTGCTGAAGTTTCTCCACTGCTGTTAATTATTTTGTGTGGCGTAAAGAAAGAGGCTTTGTAAAACATTGATTGCAAATGCAATCTGTCCTTAGGTCTAATGTTGACTGCTGCCTTTCGTACTATTTATTTACACATTTTCCCGATTAAACAATCATGATAAGGGCACACGGCAGATGTAATCGGTCGACAGGTGATGCTTACTCTTCCATGGCACCTGATCCCACCTCTGATGTTGTGATGTTGTCAGAGGTCTGTGTTTGCTCTGCTTACAAATACTATTGTTTAATTTGACTTTTGAGCATGATTACTGTTATTTATTTTCACATTTCATTTACAGGCAAACTTGGTTTAGCATTCGTAAAGCTAACAACCGTTAAATTAGTTTTAAAGATAAAAAAAAGTATACAAATTGGTAGCTATTGCATGCGCTTCGTCAGCTATGTTCTATAATATTGATAAAACCTAGTTTAACAGTTGTAACTTTTTTTTTGTGAAACTGTCATAACCGTAAATTAAAACATAAAAATAATAAAAAAAAAATTAAAAAAAATGTCTACAGAAATGTTAAACCTCCTCCCATCTCCTTTCCCTCAAGAGAAACTTTCCATTTATTTTCTTGGATAGAGTTTAAAATATATGATCTGAAAAATATGCCCTTATATAAGCCCTTATACAGTGTAATAGACTTTGCATTCAGAAGAGTCAGATAATACTTGACAATTCTTATTTGATTACGAAGTGGCTAACTATATATTTTGAAAAATGACACCCATACTAGCTAGTTTGCTTTATTTGACTTTTTCAGCTATGTATGTTATGTTTTACACTCGTTGTTTTGAACATCAAAATGTACGTGTACCTCAAGTTCGAGATAAAATTATTTTTAAAAGTGAGAAAATTGTTACCAAGTAAATTCATGCAATTGTAGAAAGTCTTTAGTGTGTTCTACCACTTAAACCCAATTCTAATTATGAAAATAGCATCAGGACGGGTGTTTGATGATGGTAAAGTTTTAAGAGTTATCCAAGTAAGGGTCAAAAAGTGT
This sequence comes from Saccostrea echinata, assembly GCF_033153115.1. Lineage (NCBI taxonomy): Eukaryota > Metazoa > Mollusca > Bivalvia > Ostreida > Ostreidae > Saccostrea > Saccostrea echinata. Next base: position 2,615,577 of record NW_026889830.1, on the reverse strand, counting down.
TAATCAATTTTGATTATTATTATTATGCTAACTAGAAGTATCATGCATGGATCTAGTAGAGAGTGTCTGGAGGGTCCAATCCCCTCCCCCAAAGAGTTATCCGTGCTAATAAGTATAAAAAGAAAACTGAACTGAAAATGGTTTAGGATCCTCTAGCCTTTAAAAGGTGGGCCCATCCGAAGTTCTTAGAAGAACAAGAGAAGACCATGAACTTAAGCTGCATTGCCCCAGGTTTTGTCTTTAGCCATTTCCCTTCCAAAGAAAGCGTCAGAATTTTTTTTTTTTTGGGGGGGGGATTAATCTTATGATTTCATACGCCCCTCCCCCCCCAAAAAAAAAACATGGACTTTACCTTGACTGTACAGTAACTACAAGTCTATAAAAGCAAAGCCTTGTTAAAGAGTTTTTCAGCTAAAGTTCGAAAGTCGGCGGTGTCTAGAGTATTAGCGCACGATGTTCAGGTAAACCGCTATATAATTGGACAGAAAGGTACGATGAATTAAATAGATAACCATGAACAAAAAAGGAATAAATATACACAGATGAATGAAAAAACCAGATACCCTTTAAACCCTTCTTATAGGTCGTGTGGAACGAGCTATGACAGTGGTATTGTAGTACGTTTGTTTATGTACTGTGAACTCTATACCAAGGAAGAATGGCGACTGGCGGCATTATTTCTTCATGTAAATGTGTGACTTATAGATGTTTCGGTGATTATGACCTCAATATGACCTGTTGTCCATAATCTCAGTCTCATTTCCAAGCCTCTATTGATATGGTATGAAACATTTTGATCCAACATTTTTCTAATATTGGTGTTTTTTCACTTCCGCATTTGATGTCTGTGCGTTTCATTTTTACGAACGAAACATGAAAGAAAGATTTATGTTAAATGAAGGGAAAAAATAGGGTATATTGAAATACACCCCTGTCTTACATATTTGTCTTGCATTTAATTTTGAAATGAACGTTATTTTACCATATTCATGGAAGAATTCTATCCTTTTGCCTCTGCCGTTATAAGTTTATATTGAACCCTTACCATATCACTCCTTCGCTCATTAAAGTTATATTCCTTGTAATCCCCATTCAATAATATATGATTGCGCCCATGGGAAAAGGGCCCTTATGGCAATTTTTACACATTTTAAGTTTTTCATGGATATTAATAGAGCAAGGTTAGAAGTTGCCAAATCTGAATTTTTATGGCCCTACGTCAACTCTAAGTGGGTTTTTCTTCATTTATATCAATGATACTTTAACAGGTAAACAATGACGTCATGTTACTTTCGCACCAACGTCAAAAGTTTTCAGAGTGAACATGACTTTCACTTTGCATTGTACTACGGTAATAAATTTATGTTATTGAGCATTTCCAGAAACATTTTTGAGTCTTTGTCTCTTTTAATAATTGTATAATATAATAAATAGTTGTATTAACTATTATCCATCATGCAGCGGTGTATAGAATTATGAGTGTTTGTTCGTTTGTTTGTTTTACATTTCACTATGCTGGAATGTCAGGAAAACCCGAGAAGCAAGCGGCTTCTGTTCAATATCAATTTATTCTCTCAAAACCAAAGTATTTATCTCGTATAATAATCGTTTGAGAAACCTGTAGAATTCATTAGAAAATCATCTCATTTTAAGCATGGCTCTCGATAGGACAAGATGTCAATTCCTTTTTTTTTTTTTTTTTTTATTTGGGGGGGGGGGGGTTGAATTCAGTATAAACGATATCTCTTTCAAAATGTGAAGTTAAAAAATATTTCAAAAAAATTCTTGGTAACAACAATAAAATAGATGCTGCTGGGTAGTGAAAATTTGTTGTTTTTTTTTGTTTTGTTTTGTTTGTTTGTTTGTTTGTTTTTTTTTTTTTTTGTTTTGTTTTCTAAATATAATTAGACAGAAAATTTGTGAAATGTAGAGAGTTACCGTATATGCTGTACAACAATTTAAGGACATTAAGTTGATACACTGCATGTTAAGCAATATTCGATAAAAAATTTTTAAACAAAAAATCAGAAGGGCTTCTGCTCGCATGTGGTAACAAAACTTCTTTTTTTAATTGAAATGATACACATTTTTCCAGTCACAGCAAGGAAAATTTTTGAATAATTAATTTTAAGTAAGCAGGTTGAAAAATTATAAACAAATGAATGAATTATGATTCACATGCATTTAAAATGAAAGGAACACAACAGATCCAGGATGACCAGTGGTTGGTAGTGTGTGTGTGTGGGGGGGGGGTTAAAAGTTAAATGACAGAAACATACATTACTTGTAGTTAACATGAGTTTAATAGCATACGAGGGTTGTCGTATTTTTAAAATCCTCCTATATTTTAGGTGTGCAGGGGGGGGGGGGGGGGTGCCTTCCCACCACCAACCCCATAACCTCCAAATACGTCATGTGGTTAGGTTTGAAATAATATTGAAATAATTCCTCAATTTATTTTTGCATCTTGAACTCTCTCCTTACGTACATGTATATGAGCAGAGTCATTTTCAAAACAAACAGCGATCATGAGCTCCACATACCTGGAACTGGAAACTTAACTGCTATCAAATCTAGTTAATCATGAGAAAAATTGCGTCCTAGAATAACGATTTTGTTTGATTTTGTAAAATTAAATGGTTTTAGAAGAACATGTATACACTGGGTATTAATAGATATCAGATATTTTATTGTCATTTCAACAAATTTTGAATGAAATCAATATGTCATTTTTTAAAATTAATATAATATAGATTTTTCAAAAAAAATAAATCATAAATAATTATATATATGTTGTCGTTATGAATCAATGACATGCAGATTAATTAATAGAATTTTTTCGGCGGGGGGGGGGGGGTAAAAATTAATTGAAAGTTTTATATATCCAGTCAGTTAAATGCGACTGGTTCATAATATTCCTTGACTGGCTGAGTTTTTAAATGACATTTTTTTACAATGTGGCACACATTTAGGTACATGTAATTATTGTTATGTGATGGTGTGTGTAGAATCCCCCCCCCCCCCCCATTTCTCGCGGCTTCTTTATCGTATGAAATTCTAATGTTATTGTTTTCAAATGTTATTGTATATGAAGTTTTACAATATAAAAATTCCATTCTGGCCCCATGCCAGAGACTTGGATATGCTTATCCTTGTAAAGCTTTACAGATACACTGTAAAGTAGTTAGGTCCCGGTAATATAAAATGACCCTGGCCCTCTTCCCCGGTCTCCTGCACTGCCACAAAAATAAAAACTTGCAAACATATTCTTAGTCTTTTGTGCCGTATATTTTTAGCATTTAATTTAATTTGTTCAATGCATAGTTAAATACAATTTGATCTTAACAAGATTTATTTCAATAAATCCAAATAACAAAATCAGCCCGTTAACATAATTCAACGGCAAGTTAAGCAATATCATACTAAACCGATAACTGAGATTATTATTTCAATAAGAAAACGAGTTTTAGATTGATAATAGAACTGTAATGACATACAATGCTGAGATTCTATGAATGACAAGGATTACATATATTTGACTTTTAAGTGACTAAAAACTACAGATAAAGCTAAAACCTTTGAACTTTTTTATGCACAACACGATTACCAAAATGTTATATTTTCGAGTTACTGAAAATAAATAGACAGCAAAAGAAAAAAAAGAGATAGAGATTTCTTTTCATAATACGATATTGTTCTGTTTCACATTTCACATTGTATTAATAAACTGAATTTAATGTAACATCTCTCACTCTCTCTCTCTCTCTCTCTCTCTCTCTCTCTCTCTCTCTCTCTCTCTCTCTCTCACACATCAGGTATACATACATGTAAACTTTTTTTAAGCTAGAACAATTAGAAGAATTTTATTTCATTCGGTAGTTTTTGTTTGTTTTCAAGTACTTACATCGGAAGTGGCAACAACAAAAATAAGACGAAACAATTTTTTTTTAATATAATTTTATTTTATTTAAATTTATGATCATTATTACTGAGAAAAAAAAAATTAAAATTCAATTTTTTTAAGAAATAATTTCATGTTGAAATAAATAGATGCACATGTAACAGATTTAAAAAAAATAAATGAAAGTCTGGTTCAATGTAGCATCTATTTCTTATTCTATATTTTTTTTCTCTTTCACTTTGACAGCAGCTAGTTCCATGAGCTTTCAAAAATACTTTTAAAGAAAATATAAATATAATACTTACAATTAAAACGTTTTTTTAACTGATGATAAGTAAGATTTTTAGAAATATTTTTTATACTACGGGAGCAAATTTGAATGATTATGTTGATTTTGAATGGTGTTTAAAAAAAAAAAAGTCCCTCTCTGGTACCTCTCTAGTATCTCGCTTGTCAGAGTTACCTCTCTTGTTTTTATTTATAGTTCTTAACAAGAATAGATATGGGTTACCCCATATCCAAGATATTCGACTTTTAATTTATTCGAATTTTCATTGTGCTCAGATGATTTCTAATTTTAAAAAAAAAAACTATTTACTGATAAAACGTCAGAGATACTCAAGCTGTAGAAAGTCAACTATACAATGGCCATAAATAACCTAAAATGACATAATATTTAGGCTACTGGGTTTCAACATCTTTTGTTGAATAAAATATGCATGTACTAAGGAAACTGCATGTACATACATGTATATAACGTTACATGCGATTAGTGACTTTTATTATCACAACGTTGCAGATGCCTATAGAAAAAGTTTTAATTTCACATAGAACATAGACTAAATATAATTAACCGTATAATTTTAAAGATGTATTTAACAGCTCACTCATTTTCAGGAATATTTAATCCAAATAGCATGTTACAGGCCTGTAGCAACGTTTTCAAAGTGAAAGGGGGGGGGGGCTCCGAAAAAATCCCGCATACTATGGGCCTGTGCTACATGTGTACCATCTAACTTTCCAATGTTAGAATCTTCTGTAAAAATTCGAAACAAGTCCAAGCAAAGATCAAAGATAGCCCAATTTTTATAAATAGCAAAACTATAGATCTATCAAGGATAGATTTTAATTTATTTTTTAATTTTGTGCTATTAAAGTACTTTAACTCAAAGTATAGGCAGATGTTAAAGATGGGTCAACAAGAGTAATCAATGAACTCGTCTAGAGATGCATTGACGGCCGTTGTTAAACGCAAAGGAAAGCGCGAGATCGGTTGCGGCTGTGGAGCATCACTCCTTCGTCATAGAATAAAATCCGACATTTAACACTTTATATAGATTTTGAATATAGAGACGTTTTGAAGATAAACTTCATTTTTGTTTCTAGAAATGTTTTTATTTACAAAAATAGTATATTTTCGTGTTTTTAAACTGAGTAGATCAATGACCTAGCATCGTTTTGGGTAACTCAGCCCCTTTAGCCCAGTCTAGGGCTTGAGTAAAAAAACCTGCACTTGTTATGAAACTGGTGTATAGTTCTTCTTCATGTCCGTAGCAAATACTGATACCCAGTCTACATGATCTAAGCGTCACTAGCGAACGATGCACATACCTGTGCTTGCAAGACCAAATAGACTAGGTTTACACACGTGCGAAGATCCTTTCAGACGAGCTCGGCAAATCACGTTGCTTTGCCGAGAAGTTACGATTGCAGGTGTTTAACAACATAATAACCATTCCGTTATTTAAAAAAAGAGAAAAAACCACACACACACACACAGTTAATGATTAATATTCTCACTCAAAAGAAAATATACGGCAATTAACGAACAATAATCATGACAGTTATATAATTGGTGAAAAGATTTATCACTATCAATCGAAGGATGACCTATATATTTTCGTGAAAAAGACTGAGGAGGCAGCGAGCGTAGGAATATGAAAACTTTTTATTTCCTTTTCTTGGGAAAAGTGATTCATTTAAAATCTTTTTACGTTAATTTTGTTTTCTTTAACGTATTAAATATACATCATTATTCTTAACATTTGTTGTAATGTTGTATCTACTGATCATGAATGGAACTATTTTCTTCGGAGCAATTGTGTGAAGAGTACCTGACTTTAGTAATATATCTTGAATAGATAATATGCACTGATCGAATATATTAAAAATAATATCACGTCTGTCATTCGTTCGTACTTCTGCTAGATTTGTGAAAACTTACAAGAATACTTTTCTTTTCTGTTGGAAGAAGTGTGATCAGTTTCAAATTTTTGGCAATTAAAGCATTTAACAACAAAAATTTATACACGATGTACCAATGCTTCAATGTTTACATGATCGATATGTTGAGAATGGTGGGGCGGATCTTATACAGAAAAACGATTTCCTCTGCAATATTTTGATAATATACCCATGTCTAATAAATAACTTCAATTTGTCTATATATCAAAATCGCATTCGTTCATCCATATTCAATTATCCAGAAAATCACCTTGTCTGAAGCTTCTATACATGTACATAGGAAATGCATAGCCCAGATCAGAGACGTATAAAGCTACAATAACATGTAGTAAAGAAACGGGTCTCGAATAAAATTCTAAATATTTTAATTAATATCAGTGGACTAGAAGATCAAGACGTGAATTAAAGATATAAATGAAAATAGATAATTATTTCAATGTTGAGAACAACGACAAAAGTGAGCTAGACGTGTCAAAATGTAAAACACGTGGATAAAAAAAATCTGCGTCGACGCTCACCGTCTGCAACGTCATATCTTTATGACGTTATATCTCTGTTTTAGCAAAATTGCCATAAGGCCCTTTTGTCATGGGCGCAATCATATATCATCGACACTGGTGTTAGAACGAATAATTATAGAACTAACGTTTCGTTGTTTAGCTAAAACCATGTACAGACTTCGACCTCAACACTCCTACCTGTCTTTTGGAGCCTTTGGTTGCTATGCCATCAACTTGTTATTCTTCATTATTTGTTTCTGCACAAATCACTGGTGGTATTTCCGGTTGGATGGAAAAGACATCAACATGGGACTATGGATAGGTTGCTGGCAATCTGTTGACGGAGGTTCAGAATGTTCCAATTCAATATTTGAGAACAAGATTTTCAAAGAAGGTGAGTTGAGATATTGTTGAGATAGAAGCACTCATATATAATTATTTAACGAACTTCACTCAATATAGATGTCCTGTAATTTTTATTTACCAGTAGATAAGTGCCAGTAGATACAAAAAATATTTTCAATTTTATTTTACGTTTATGAATGTTGCTGTGAATGCTGCTGTAATTGTTGCGGTCAATAGACCAATTGTGGATTCCTTTTTGTAAGAATTAATTGGCAGGATTGATATGAAAAAAATTCGGATGAACGCATGTGAGTTAAGGCTAGGTATAGGCGTTTCTATGCAAATGAGCTAATAAAAATGCATAAGAGGTGTATTTATTATTCAGAAAAAGTTTTTATTTATTTTCCTTTGCATACTTACATGTCGTACCCACCGTATGTTATAGCCAGTATACATTATGACGTCATATTATGACGTCATTGTTCTTACCTACTGGAGGTAATAAAACACATATCAACAAAACAGCTTTTACATAAAAATTGTATGATGCTAAGAAGAATATTCTATAGATTAATAAAACTGCTGCACAAATCCTAGGCATTTTCTCATTTGATCGGAATTTGAGGAAACTTATACCGGATTGTGCATTTTTACCCTGATTCAACTTAAAACTTTACAAATAGAAATTATACAACTGAGATATTTGTGCAGCAATAACAGCAATCTTTAGAATAATTTGCTTCTAAATATACCTTGTTTCAGTTAAATAAAATAGAGCATGCCCTTGCACTGAAGCATTTTTGTTGATCAATGCTCATGCATTATAATATTGTGTAGTAAAGAACAATGACGTCATAATATGACGTCATAATGTGTACTGACTATCTCATGTCGTGGGTTGCTTTTAACTTTCTCTGTATGATAGATATTGTCCTTAGGCATTTTAATTTAGTTTATTTGCTTAGAAATGCCTATATATACGCCATTTTCACAGTATTTGTGCTAATTGTGTTGCACTTGGACCAAAAAATAAAAAGTCAAACAGCACATTATTGACATGTTTTCTAGAAAGTACAATACCTATGCAAATGAGTCCCAAATTTTTTTATATAAGCATTCTTACGAAAAAAGTTATGCGAAGTCAAATTTTGGGCGAGACCTTGTGTTGCGGACACTACATTACACCTGTTATGTCTAAAATAAAATATTAAAGATATTTATTTATTCCAAACTTCTTGCGGGTTTTGATTATGTACCTAATTGCAGTGAAATAAAAGAAAAATCTTATGGTTCTCTTTGAAAACAAAAATTTTATTCACATTAATGACTTGCTAATTTTTTTGCCTAATTTATCTCCCTTCCTTAAGTTCATCTACCTTTACAATCACACATAAGACCTATATAATTATCATGTGAAAATTAAATTGAATACTTCTAAATTTCAAATACATTTGTCATAACACCCTGGATATCTTCGTTTGTATCTTGTCTAGCTTTGAAAATGCATAGCATTTTTGTTGCGGACACTGCAAGTAACCATAAGAATAATCTTTTGTCATTTTTATAAAAATAATTGTTGATAAATGTTCATTTCTAGGCTGAATTATATACCACCGAATCAACTCTTGAAAAGGTATCATATAAAAAGATGCAGAATGTGGTTTATTGAGATGAAAATAACCACATAACAAGGACCATTAATTATTTCTTGATGTATAATTGTTTTGCAGTTTTAAAAAATGTCTCTGATTTTACTTATTTTAATACAATTAAAGAAGTTATAACAAATAGTTTTATAGATAAATTCAATGAATTAAAGAATTTACTGAGGCATCCATAATTTTTTTTCAGTATTGAAATTGCTGCGGACACTACAATATATTGAAATATTGCTATATGACACCATATTTGGTTTTAATGGAGTAAACTGAAAATCTTAATCTCTAACTAGTTCTATATGTACAGTAAATGGTGTTATATTATAGGGAAATAAAAAAGGCTAGTCAAAAATGGCTATCCGGCCTGGAAAATAAAATCCATATATATACCAGTAAGTTTGAAGTGTTATCTTGTACAAAAATCACCATTTGTTATCTTAATCCAGTTAACTAATTGTATTATCAAAGGAGCAAAATATCAGAGAAGTGTTTTACATTTCAAAAATATTTAATGAAATAAAAAGTGAAAATAATAAATGAATGTGGTATATAGTTATTACTGTAGTGTCCGCAACACAACTGTATTAATTAGAACTAGACTTATTAATTAACATCTTGATATATTCTTTAGTTTCCACTTATTCAGTTTTAAATACCACATGAAAATTAACTTTCAATATATAACATAAGACTGACAATTGAAAGATTTTGAATATTATGTATAAACAAGTCGTTAATGGTGTTATTCAAAGTATGAAGTTATAGTTCCACTAAGTTTTGTAACCTTACATATTCGTATTGAATATTTGGACAATTATAGTGATGATCAATTGTAATCATGTTACATTTCTTTGAAGAAACTGTGAATTTAAAAAGCTGTTGCGGACTCTACAGCGTTGCGGACTCTACAAAACACAATATATTTGCCAGAATTCCAAGCAACACTGAGCTAAAGTCTGATATTTTTTGGTAGATAGATTAGTAGCTGTACTGGCCTCTTACATGTAAAATAAAAGAAATATAATTCATAATGCATTCCAGAAGAAGCACATGTTGCGGACACTACAGAATTTTGGGACATTTTTATGCCAGTAAGAAGAAAATGTGTCATTTTCTAAAGTTTCGAAGAATCCACTCAAACTTTTCTTTATTGTTTCATTTATCATTTAACTCTAATTTTAAAATGAACCTAAAGTAAGAGTAATGCATTAACATATATTTTTTTAAACTGCAAGTTCAAACAGTAGAATTTTATTAAATTTCATAACGTATCTGCATTTTCACATATTTAAACATTATTTTGCTAATATTTTGTTGATTTACATACAGTAAATTGCATATAAAAGAGGGATAATTTCACAATGATTTGACGTCTATATCTAAGAGTTTCTATTGTAAATCTCCTGAAATAAAAACTGGAAAACAAAGCCATTTTTTCAGCTGCAACAGCATAACGCAAAATATATCCCATACATGTATTTTAGGTAGTAAATCTTTAATATTTTTATTGTATAGAACATGGGAGTGTTATATATCATTTAACTTGTTAGGGGTACCATTTTGTCATAATTTTGTCATAATTGTTAAGGTTTTAATCATATATTTTGATGCAGAGTGCATTATAACATAAGTGAGTATGAAAAAACACAAATACTGTGAAAATGGCGATAGCCTTAACTCACCTGCGAAGTCATTAGTAGAATTCCATAAAATTTCAATCTTTTCTCGTTGTTGAAGGCGGGGGTAGTGACTGGTACCACGGGGCAAGGATCCTCATGACGTGTTCTCTGATAGCCATTTTCCTCCAGGAATTCGCGCTTATAGGATACCTGTGCATTAACGAAGTCGAGAAATACAGACAGAAGCTCGCTGGTGCTATACTAGGATTCTCAGCTGTTATTGGTAATAATCATAAGTATAGAAAATCTACATAATATTTTATTTGTATGTAGTTCATTTCTTAGTTTTATTGCTAGTTTCTTAAAAACGATTCCCTGAAAAACTTAATTGGCATTTAATTATAATGGAGGAAACAAGAATATTACCGGAGCTGTTGAGATTCTTCTCACATCGTAACCTTAAAAAAACGTTTATTCAGATACTCTATCATAATTATGTTCTAATATTAGCCTGACACCACATTCCATATTATGTTGAACTTTTTAAAAAAAAAAATGTTTTGCTTGTAGTTTTTCTTTTGCTGCTTAATTTTATCATTATTGGAGCGGAAGTGGACGATCTCCCACAAGGACGAATAGGCTGGTCTTTTGGGTTGACGTTCTTATGTATTATGTTAGAAGGTGCGATTGGTGTTGCAATATTCCTGGAAAGAAGAAGTGAACAAAAAATTATTGAAAAATTCAAACCAGATGTGACAATTGAAGTTAATTCAAAAATTCGCCATTCGGAACTTTCCGTTGTTAATGATCTACCTGATCCACATCCTAGGGATGACTTATCCTATTCCTATCGTTCTTCCACAGGCAGCCTTTCCCTGCATTCTGGATCCTATTACCACATTCCTGATGATTTCTCAATAGATACTGTTTCTACAGATGTTGTAAATTATACCGAAGAACCAGGTTCATCTAAAAGGGGACAGAAGGAATGGGAGGTCTAACAAGATGGTTATATCGAATTCTATCCGGAGACATGTTAAGATAGGGCCTTTAAGATAGTCGGTTTTAATATTTTCTTATTTGCAGACAGACATGTAAAATTAAGGATACGTTATTAGACAGACAACTGTGCAATAGTAAAGCTTGAGACTTACGTATGTGAACATCATTCAGAGAATAAATACATAATCACTTGTCTTGTTTTCATTTTTGCCTTTGTGGATGTTCATTTCTTCTATCTGGATAATTGCAACATCTTTTTCGCGAAACCTTAATATTTAACAGTCCTCACAAATATTCGGAACTGTTTCCTTTGAGGGAAATCCATCTGTATTTTACAGTGATGTTCACGACCCTTGTCACTGTCATGACCTCTACAGAGGCGGCCAAATTGGAGTCCGGAAAAACCGGATGGTCTCTTGATTTGGCCGTGGTTTGCATCATAGCAAGTACATGTTTAGTGACACTCGTCTATCTTGAACTGTACCATCGTAAACAGGGCCATATTTGTTTTGGAATAAGACTAGCATAAATGGTAAATAATCATACCTATAAAGCTTTTATATACTGATATTTCATGTGGTAATCATAATGGATATAAATTTGGCTCAAACTTACTTTATAGTGTATTTCTAAAAGAATTCAGCGATATAACTTTTACATGTATAACATTTATTTTATGCCATCTAATTTAAAGCAATTTGAAGTTTGGCGCTATGCTACGATGCAAAATGTTATAAACTGTGATTATTAAATTTTGCACGATTACATTTTGTGCTGAGATCGACGCAAATGTAACAACGCATAATGGGCCATTTTTTATGTCAAAAATTTTTAAGAATATTTATTGCATGACAGCAAAATTATTTGTCCCGACATTTCCATTAATCTGTGGTTCGTTACGATGTGGTGATAAACATTTTGATAATGAACATGATAAATTTCTACGATTTGCAATATATTGCATTTTGTGTTGCTCTCGGAATACACTAGTATAATAATCACTGTTTATTGATACAATGCAATTACTGTCTGCCAGTTATTCGTCTCCATCGAAGTAATTGGAAAGCTATGGACCATTTCACTTTAATATTTTACTTAAAAAAGGAAGTTTATATGTCGAGGGATTGTACAGAACCAAAAGGTTAAATTTTTTTCCCCAGTTAATGAAAAATATCTTTTAAAATCCATGTTGAAATAGTATAGTGCAGTTATGTGTAAAACAACAAGCAATATCATATAAGGAATTACAACATCATTTTCATCATGACATCACAATTATAAACATGAGTTGAAGCATCTGTTTTTAAAAACACTCAGTTAATACTGATTATTGTGACTATTACTATTGTTGTTTTACATAAGATTTGTTTCCACTTTTCAATTTACTTCTTAAAGGTTTAAATAAGAATACCCAGTCAGAATTTTGTTTTATAGTTTATCGCTGATCTAGCTTGAGCCAATCAGATACATGTAGCTGGGGACGATAAAGAAAATTAACATTTTTTATTGCACCTAACATTTTCAATTAGTATATAACAATATTTTAATTTTCTTGGATAGAAATTCTATAAAGAATAAAATGAATGTCATTTTACACTGCAAGATTAGTACAAGCGGTCTAATCCGAGATCCTTTCGACTCTTATCCCCGCTATTGTGGTGCCTTCCTCAAACCAAAATATAAAAGTATGGTTTAGAGTTCGAGGAATCATGGATTACAAGCGGTCCTCTTTTAAAATTTCAGCATTGTTCCTTTCCAAATGACCATTTCTGATCTGGTTAGCTTGCATTTTTAGGAAAAACCTTGCCCCAAGAAAGATCGCTTGTAAACATCGGTGAAAAGAGTCATAAATAAAATTGCTGAAATATTGCCTGCAATTTGTTTTACTAAACTTTGTGATGGTTTCTTACAAACAATTAATTTGTTGATAGCTACAATATAATAAATATACGAAAGCCGGTAGATGCCAGGTGAGAAAAATATTTTATCTGGCGGCTGCCACATGAATATCTGAATATCTGTCGGTCTCCAGTTATTTATGTGGCGGACGCCAATTAATTATGTGGCGTCCGCCACATATTAACTAGTCGCCGCCCAATGTTTCCGGTGTAGACATTATGTAATCTAATGAACCATGAATGAACGGTCAACTACATTTTCCTTCAACAACATAGTTAAAGAATACACAATATGTTGAATTCAAATGGAAAAAGTCAATAATTTCTTCATACATATCGGTCATAGTATTTAAAATCATATTCGTTAAGCATTAAACGATAAGTTCAGGCCAAACTACAGATACATGGAATTCGATTACATTAGAATTAAATAAAACCGAGAGTATAACTTTGTAGCAGTTAATCAAGCGTACGAGTATATAGATAATCCAGATTTCCTCTGGCGGCCGCCAGATATTTCATTGTCAGGCGCTAGAAACTTATCTTGCGGCCACAAATTTTATGTGGCGGTCAACCGATATTTATGTGGCGGTCGCCCGAAACTTATTTTGTGGTCGCCAGATAATTAGGGGGCGGTCGCCAGATAAAATATTTTTTATCTGGCCTGGCACCTACCGGCTTCCGTTTATCAAATGAATGGTACGAGTAACTTTTAATAACGTAAAATGAGTAAAGGCAACAGTTAAACAAACGATGAAAGATCAATGTATTCGGAAGTGCAATTATGAAGTTCAGGAATCCTCAAAAAGAGTAAATTACAGAATTTTCAAAACCAATTTTGAGTATGAAAAATAATTATCTCTGGTATCATGTAAAAGACAAGAAAGGCTAAGATCCCTTTTTGGCCCCTTGTTTGGGTGTCTCCAAGAAGGAGGCAATAGTTCGTCATTAAAAAAAACCTTTTGTCATCCCTGTTACAAAATGATCATTGTTTCTAGTTACGGTATACACGTAAGTCAGGCGGAGGTCACAAAAAATATATCAATTTCCAGATTTTCTAATTTTTATGCAAATTTTCTCATTTTTAAAGCACATTTTGTTTCAGAAAACAGAGCACAAGCTTGTCTTTCTACCAGATTTATATAAATCATGCACTAGTACAGATGCATCTTTTGTATAAAATCTTAGGCAAACGTGTGCCTATGTTTCCCGAAGTGAAAAGTTTCTCAAATTTGAGGAAATTCTATCAGAATTAAGGAAGTTGAGTAAAATGCCCTACTTTGTCACCCTCTTTTGGCCTCCGTGTACGCCTTAAATAAAAAATTTGTGCTGGTTTTAAACATCTTTAAAACTACAAACTATCACAATTTTAACTGCGTTTTCATTTTTATATCAAATAAGGGGCAAAATTCGGCCTCTACCATATCTTGTCTTTAAGAAAACTCTTGTAAACTTTAAAACAATAAATCACCATCTCCCATTCGAAACAGGCAGATGGAATTGTACTCAGAGAAATGAACGAATTTGTAATTCATGCGAAAGTAAACAGATAAAGGAGATGAAAATCACTATATTTTAAAACATAATTTAGGATATTAAAGGGAAAATACTTGACCCAGAAATTTTGTTCGAAGCTAAATATTATGAAGTTTGTGTGAAATTGAGTGTTCAAAAGATGTTGAAAAAAAAGCTGTGTACATTTATTATTAAAATTAATAGCTTGGGTCTCTTATCCCTCTAACTAGACTTGATTCACACTTCTTGTTTGACCCATTATATTATACATATCATATCATTTATATGTGTATATGTTTTCTGTAACCCCATGTGCCATTTACATGGTTTTGAGAGCATAAACTGAACTGATCTTATAAATACATATTTTGCATGGCCTTCAAAAATGTAATATATACTTAAATGTGTATCTTTAGCCATATACACTCCTAAGTATTTATTGTTGAACGCTTTGATGTTAAAACAAACGGAAGTGGAACACCGTATTCCAAGTGGGCGTTAACAGTCTTGTACTTTACAGTAAGATCCTAGCCAAAAAAAGACTGTCATGGATACGATATATGTAATTGAGTACTGTGTTTGCAAAATATACAGTAAAACACGCTTAAAGCGAACATGCTTTTTATGAATTCACGCTTACATTGAAGGGATTTTCCTGTGGTTAAAAAATGTATTGCGAAGAGAAACGTATATAACGAATCGTTAAACGTTTATAACAAAGCAAAATTGTTCGTCACTAGGCGTGTTTAACTGTATTAAACTCCGTACTCTTACTTCGCTTATTTTCAGTGGACGGATCCAGAAATGTTAAGGAAAGGGGAGGGAATCGGGGCCTGTTAATAAGCAATAATTATGAAAAAATAAACCAAATTGAGATATTTTTTTTTAAAGAATTCTGCAACACTTTCTCACACACGGCGTTGTAGTTGTGATTTTGACAATTGTATGCTAAGTAATAGTAATATTTTCTTCTTTATTTTTATAATTGTTGTTATTTTCTTCTTTCAGTTATATGCATCGTCATCGTCTTGATTATAATATCAAAGAAAGCAAGTGAAACCGAGGGCGGGAAAACTGGTTGGTCCTATGATTTAGCTGGTGTTTGTATTTTCCCAATCATCTGTTTAGTCGCCTTTTTGTTTCTTGAGCGATGCCATCACAGTGGAATCTGTTGCACTAAATTGAACTGCCTTGTGATTACAGATAATCTTTAAAAAGACAAAGAATATTTTTTTCTGTATAAGGAACTGTGATATTGTTTATAAGCTATACCTGTATATATATATTCTGTGATAGACGATTCCTTCCTTATCGTCTTATTTGTGTTCATCATATCGGCATAACTGTCTAGAAATTAACAAGTAAAATTTAACCAGTACAAGTATCATCAAAGAATAAATGTTTTCTTTTTTTTGGCTTATGAGTTAATAACCGACATGAAGGCACGTGATAATTCGCACAAATGGCCAAAAAGGATAGCTCATTAGAGACACCACAAAGACCCTAGCTGCAGAAATCTAGCCTCTGGTCGTCCATCCCAATTTTTTTCCAGACCAGCCAGCTACAGATCTGCAGTTACAAAGACTCCTAAACTCCAACAGCTGTTCACATCCGATCCTTGCAAGTGTTATTCCTATCACCGAAAATTGATAGAAATATTACCGACACTGCATGTAATGTAGACATAATCATAAATTAGTTCATTTATGAACTAAAGTCATATTCTAACGGTAATGTGAAACTACAGTGTAGATATTTCACGTATTTGGGGAGATCTGTTGAATTTATTTGAAATTACAGAAGAGTCCTCTTAAATCCAGAACCATCTTGACCTCCACACACAAAGTCTCCTTTCGGTAAGCGCGTCGTAGGACTGGGATAGGGTTTCATGAATGCGATGCAACATGCTAAACATTCTTTGGCTGGTAGCTATTGTCGCTGGTATGAAGAGGAGTAGCTCAACCAAAACTGCAATATCTTAAACAGCAACAGATTTTTTTTTTTGGTAAATATTTATTGTCAAAGGATTGTTGTATTTGGGTAGATTACACCTCAGTAAAACAGTTTTTTTTTCAAATTTTTAGCATTTTATCCGCTCCGTAAAAATTGTTAATTACTAAATAATTTCCTTTTTGAAATTTTCCTCTACAGCACTTTTCAACATGCAATAACAATTTCAACTGCATATACGTCCCATATCCTCCTAAACATAGCGATTTGAAAGCTATTTGAGCATCTGCCCGTATAGTCCGACTTGTTGAGCATACTCTTTTACCTGTGTAACGACGAAAAGTGACCCACGTAGAATATTGACCGGCCGAGAGTCAAATGTCTACGTAGAAAACTGACCCCGGGTCAATATTCTGTGACAAGTAGGATCATTTTTCGACAATAAATAATCCGTTGAAAAATGGTCCCAATAGAAATCTGACCCCCTACTTTTGCACCATATTATATAATAAAAACTTTAGAAATGAAATGTAATACGCGTTACTCGGAAATAGGTTCGATTTCTGATTGTTTATAACCTCCTTTTGTTTTGAAATCTTTTTAAAAAAATTTGTTACAATCAGAAATTGAACCTTTTATGCAAGAAATTTTCTGGAAATAAAAAATAGGAGAGAAATTATGAAAAACCTGTACCGAACGTTTTGGTCACCAAGTTTAATAAATGGAGAAAGGGTTTGAGGAAGCGACTTATGAAATATTGGGATTACATACAACATGGCGAAGTATGCAAAGACTTATTCACATGCAACACCTCCTATGGCTGCATACAGTAAACAGAAGAACATAGGTGATCTGATCATTAGATCCAAATTAAACTCAAATGAAGTTCAAAGAGACTGATTGATTTATGCACAAGGTGCACCCCTGACGAGGCGGGACTTATCACATGTACTATTAATACATCCGAAACACTCTGATTTTTCGTTCAGAAAATGCATTTTTCTGTTATGTAAAAAAAATTTTTACATATAAATACACGAATCAACTCCACTTGGGCTGTTTACGTAAATGTATATCTGTGTGATTTCTACTGAAATAATTGCCTTCAGTCGGTATTAGGCTTACATTTATAATATTTGATTATTTCAGTATTTATATCAAAAAGAATTCAAATATTTATACACGTACATTTATTTTAAATTACTACAAAACCACACCATATAAATAAAGGGATACACAAAAGAACCGCAGATCGATCATGTGCATTCGTGCACGTGTGCATGTTTTATAAGGGAAGGGGGGTGTTGAATCTATCACTCAGGGTCAAATTATTTATGTCCTACCCAAGTGAGGACATATAATTTATTTCAACATCTTAAAGGACAGATTCTTTATTTATTGCCAAAATTGCACCCCCCCCCCCCGCTCAAAATCAAATCGTGGTCCTGATAGATTTGAAGTCCCTTCGAAAAAAGTATCAAATAAGATGTAACACACTCAGAAATTTAATTTGAAATCGTATTTACAACTGAGGTGCTTTGTCAAATCGTAAAAACAATTTATTTCCTTACTTTATGTTATTATTTACATGACCGTAGGAACCGGGGGGGGGGGGCACGGGGGCCATGCCCCCCCCCCCCCCAATAATTTTGCCGATATATAGATTAATATAGAAAACATAGTTACTATATGCTTGTGCCCCCTCAATAAAAACGTCTGATGACCTTTTTTTGTCAAAGAATTTTTCGTAGTTGATAGTGCCCCTCCAACTGAAAATGTATGGCTGTGCCCCCCTCCCCCCCCCCCCCAATGAAATTGTGAAATTGCTTCCTACGGGCCTGATTTAACATTGCACGGTTACGCGGCAATATATATATATATATATATATATATATATATATATATATATATATATATATATATATATATATATATATATATATATATATATATATATATATATATATATATATATATATATTCTTGCTGGCCTACGATCGCCATATATATATACATGTATTGATAAAATCATTTATCTTCATTTTCAAAAATTAGATCTATAAAAAAAAATCTGAGACAAGGAGCATGACTACTTCAGTAGTCAAATATCTCCAGAATTAGCCAGGTGTGCATTGTGAAAATCCCCGGTTAGGGTATTAAACCATTTCTCCCAAAATATTATATCAAATATAATAAATTTATACTCATAAATCAATAAATTTTGCAAATAAACTCAGAAACGCCTGCATTTTATAAAAATATCTTGATAGTTTTACACCCCCCTTTTTATATAAATAAGTAGCTCTAAATATACATGTTAATTTGGGAAATTTTATGGGGAGGGGCGTGCCCCTCGCCCCCTCTGAATCCGTCAGTATGTTATTATTTATATATATATATATATATATATATATATATATATATATATATATATATATATATATATATATATATATATATATATATATATATATATATATATATATATATATATATATATATTTATTTATTACGTGATACTATCTGCTTCCTCTAGCACTGAAGTGGAGTGCTCTTATAATTAGAATAACAAATGGCGTTGTAATTAATGAAAGTGTGATTTTGATTGATTAAATTTGAAACTTTGTAAAAAAATTTAAATGTCTGGGTGAAGGGGAGAGCTAAGTCCCCTCTCTCTGGGTCCTACGCCCATAGGCATATGCATAGATTAAATGAAGGAAACATATCCTTCCTCTTTTTTTAAGCTTTTGTAATAAGGCGCTAGTAAAACAACGTCTCTCTGAGCTGCCTCTTGCATTAATTTCATTGGTTATGCTGTGTAAACGTTGAAAATCTCCCTCGAAAAGGGGACACACTGTGTGTATACAAGATTTTTGTATTTTTATACACTGCAAAGGTGAAATATCTAGAAATTAAGAAAAACGGAAAATGATATCAAATATCGAAGTACTGGTATAATAACCAAGAATTCATGTATATTTGCTAAGTTAACGTGTCTAACAAAAAATCTCCGGCAGAAGGAAGCGGGTGGGGGGGGGGATGTTACACAAACCATTCGTGAAGTGCCTGTGGGTCTGAGGACGGGAGATTGGTTGTGTTTTTTGTTTTTCTTTTTTGTTTTTTTTTGTTTGTTTGTTTGTTTTTTTTTGGTTTGTTTGTTTGTTTTTTGGTTTTTTTTTTGTTGTGTTGGTTTTGTTTGTCTTTGTTTGTTTTCTTTGTTTTGTTTTCTTTGATTGTTTTTTGATTTAGGATTTTTTTTTTTTTCAAAATCCTAGTTATTCGCAGATTTTGTTTTTCCAGACATTCTGTTTAGCCTCCGCGAAATAAACTCGAACGATTTGTTCAAAGGAATGTCAATTCCATACTTCCGGTTGAGATAATCTTAGATAGAAGATTCTCATTCTTATGAAAACCTGTTGAATTTCTTGTTTTGAAGGTAAGTTTACTACCAAATCAAGTTTTACTCTAATTACAAGTAACATATATTCCCATGAATTGATATTTCTTATTTGGGTGGGACTCAAAAGTCGCCATGAAACCAACTAAATGTTGAGAACATCTGTGTACTCGTAACTCAATTTATCTGTTGATCCAAGTTTTATAAATTTGTTGAAAAGTTGTTTATTTAGTTTATAATTATCTATAAGCAGAGGATAAATGCTAACTTTTTATGTTTAAGCTACTGAATTATTATACTTTTACAATGTACAACTCAAGTTCTGTATCCATAACCAGCTATCAAAATTAATGGCAAATCAAGAAGTAAATCAAGTAATCAACAATTAGCTATACAATTTCTACGAACAATTTAATATGCTGGAATATCAATCATAATAAAGCAGTTGGAAACTGTCTCAATATTACTAATTTTTGGTCACTTTTATAGGAATTGAATTATTTCAATCATATACAATTTTCAGTATACAGGCTTCAGTATACAACTTTCTTAAACTTCGATGAGAGAAAAAAACCAACAACAACATCAAAGCAATAACAGAAAAATCAAAAATCACTTGACTTTATTAATTATTATATAGTGCTTATTTTCTTAAGCATTTTCAAAGCTAACATTTCAAGAAAATTGCTGAAAGACACAGTAGTTACCCTGTACCTTTGGCCTTTCAAAATCTGCCAGTACCCAGTACTTTTATCCCACTGAAATCATGACTGTACTGGCCAAAATATATATGATAAAGAAAAATTTTAAAACATATTTATTTAATTAAAATTGCTTCCACAAGGTACCTCCTATTTTTGTAAAAGTACCGCCTGATTCTAATCTTCTTTAAAGCCCTGCAAGATACAGGAAATAATGTTTGAATAATCTTTATGCTATCGTATACTTTGTAGGAATTTATGAAAAACTGATATTGTCAAAGAATTTGTTTCTAGCCAGAAGCACATAAATATTAGAAAGTAAACACCAACCAGTGAATCAGGCTACTTTCATTTTCACCAACACTATAAAATTTGCATTAATTATGCTGGTCTGCCATTATATGATTAAGAATGTGTATTTCTAACTTAAAATGCTAAAAGTTTTTACTCTGTGTTTGTATTTTAAACATTTGACTCATTGCCTTCTTACTGCTTGTCCATTTTCATGCCAAGAACATGCTTAAGTGATTATTTTGCCTTCTAAATGCCACCAACTGATATATCAGGACATGATGCCAGGTTGATGAATTTTTAAATTCAAGAAATATCTGTAAAACTGCTGCAAATGTTTGAAAGCTTATTATATACACAAACAAGCAAAGAATAATAATAATAAAAAAAAAAGAACTTAAATTTATGTAAAGACAATACTCTTAAGGTAGTCCGATCCTCAGCTTCTGAAAATCAGCTTTTAAGTAATTGAAAATGCTCATAAAAAGTGTCTCTGATTTCACAAAGTAACGTGAATTTACCCATGGAATTTATTCAACGTTCATCATTATAGTTAATCATATTATATAGGAAAAATTATCAAATCTCAAATATATTTTCAAGAAATGGGAATAAAAACACCAGCTCTACATTTTCTAATTGAAAATTGATCAACAAATATAATTTAGGATAGAAAAATATAGGTATCCAGGCATTTGGAGAAAATTGCATCTTTTTTCTGTTTATAGAGTATTTTAGTTCCTCTTTTTACTTCAATTGTCATATAATACATAGTGTGAAAAGCCTGTGCTATCATTTCTAGACATCACATATCACATCTAATTTCATACCATGCTAATAAGCAGTCATATCTAATGCTAGACTAAAGGAAATTCATTTTCTCTAAAAATGAATTATTTTTTTTCTTTTATGGGGTACAAATGTCAACTTTTTACAAAACCATTTCTAAGACTTCAAAGAACCTTGAATCATATTAAGATGCATAAAATGAAAATTACAAATGTCAACTTTTTACAAACCATTTCTAAGACTTCAAAGAACCTTGAATCATATTAAGATGCATAAAATGAAAATTGTTGCACGAAAAGATCTCAATTTCAAGCTTCATTTTGAGACTTTTTAAATAAAATAATAAAGGATGACTGCACTTAAGTACATGCGAAATTTGCGACAAAATAAACTTTCAAAACAAGCATTTTTCTTTTCATTGCAAGAATGGTCAACATCCAATCTACAACTTTATGTAATTATGTTTAATGAAAGTGTGTATTTACGAAGTTCGAATCTCTTTTCAAAGGCAGGGGTCATCACAATTTCTTGAATCTCCATTCGATAATGAGGATGCCCACTTTTTTACTGACTTTATACATAGTCAGCGCATGTTTGTCTATTGTTCTACGTTTAACAGTAGTTGTATATTTGCATAAATAATAATGTGTCAAAAGGAGATTAATAGACAAACATGCGCTCATGGTTAAAAAGAGAAAAAAACTGCTTCTTCTTACGTTCGCTGTGTTGTAACCAAGGATTGTGACATGTTGAATATTATAATTCACCACGTGATTTCTTACCTCAGGTAACTTTATGAATACTAAAGTCCGTCACGTGACTTGTAAGGTAGCATGCTTTGTGCTAACTGGGACGTTGTGTTCGAACACGTTAAGTCATCTGGCATTGATATAAAATCTGCTTTAAAGGTCATAGGAAACGATTTTTAACACAAGGATTTCACTTTTTAAACAAGCTATATATGTAAGAATGTTAAATTACAAGTAGTAATATTTTTTGGCCTTTGTTCTACTGAAAAATAAAGGTGAAAACTTTTCCACTTGTTACTTTTCTTACCCGCTTATCGTTCTTGAATTTGTGGATTTATGACGTCACAAGAGCCCACTGATGTAAACAGAGCATTAGACTAATGTATTTCTACCATGTTTTATCTGGTTAATTTAAGCTATTTTTATAAAATTTAAATGTGTCTATGTTTTCAGGTGAGTTATCTGATTTCGTAGTTCAGTCAATTCAATTTGAGCGAGTCGTTAATAAGGCACAGCAACTCAAAACTGGAGCTTTTTATCAGAGGATGATCCTGATGAATATCCTATATAAAATTACACTTAAATTTAGCTACAACTTCGATTACTTACTCTACATCAAACCTTTAGAAACAAAAAAAAATATTTCCCTGTTTAATACACATATACGATATACCAAGAGGATTTCATCGTCATTCAAAAAAGTTATTAAGTCGTTTTTTATTCCAAGAAAAATCGCATAATGCAACATAGAATAGAGCAATTTATTAAAAGTGACCTTTTCTGCTTAGAATAAAAATTTTGATTAAGCCTATAATATTCTGTTAAAGAAAGATATATGACACGTATGTGGGAAATATCCCTAACGTGAACCCAAAATAAATACGGGGGCCAGTGGTATTGAAGTCCATGATAAGCGCGAACCACTGAAAATGTCAGCGTCTTTGAAGTTTCTTATTCCCCGATCCGAAACACACATACTGCTGTAAAAACGATATAGCAATAGAATCCCGAGTTTATGACATGATCGTATTATATATAAAGAAATGTTGAGCCCAGAGCAAACAAGATTGTTACGATGCCGATACTTTGTGCAGTCACGGTTTGGTTCGACAATATCGATTTTTGAAATACTCGGTAAGTAGCAGGCCCTTAGGAAGCAAATTGACAGTTGAGGGGGCACAACCAAAAATTTCCCGACGAGCAAAAAAAAAAAAAAAAAAAAGAAGGTCATCAGACGTTATTATTGAGGGGGCACAAGCATATAGTAGCTATATTTTCTATAGTTTTCTATATATCGGAAAAATTATTGGGGGGCACGCCCCCCCCCCCCCCCCAGTTCCTACGGCCATGGGTATTGGCGGTGATGCTGTAGATGAGTAAGATATAAAGTCAGTGTCAAATGATAAGAATTGATTAAATTGTATAAAACAATACACAAGAATTTTTTTTTCTTGTTTTTTTTTAAAGCCATGTGATACGTATCGTTTGTCAAGAAAAGTGTCATACTGACAGTGTTGGACTCTGTGTGAAAGTAAAACTACGTTGTAAATAAATGATTTCATTAAAACAACAGTTACTGCCCTGGTTATGAAAACTGAATTCATTCTCACTCTCCCTCTTCCTTCTTTCTCTCTTCCGATCGCTTTCTCTCAATAGATCGAAGTGTCAAACGATGAAAATGATCACATTTTGACTGATAAAAATGCAAACAT
The DNA here is from genome assembly GCF_033153115.1 of Saccostrea echinata. NCBI lineage: Eukaryota > Metazoa > Mollusca > Bivalvia > Ostreida > Ostreidae > Saccostrea > Saccostrea echinata. The sequence continues at coordinate 2,591,306 of NW_026889830.1, read as the reverse complement.
CTTGCAAATATGCAATAGAATTTTTAAAAAGGAATACTAGCCTGTTTGAAGATCGTATATTTATACAAGGTTTTTGCCATGATTATGATATTCTTTAAGATTAAGCTGCAAAATGATATGACAGTTTGTAAACATTGCATAGCTTTGAACAGCGACTGGGCCTTACTGACATCATTTGCTAAGGGAGATAAGCAACGTTAGTCAAAATGAATTTTCACGACTGAGTAATTTTCATCGACTGTGCTGTAGCTATCTTGCGTAAAAAATCCAAAAAAACAATTCCAGTCTTATCTTACCAGCTCAGATGAACTCATTCCCGTATGTAACCCAATATGTTCAGGTAATTGTCTCCTATGACCTTTAATAAAATTGACGTGCTCATATTGTTAATTTCATTCTGAAACCTTTGTCAGAAGTTTTTCCAAACATGTCATTGTTATTTATCAAGTCTAATTTTAGACCCATTCTTACAATGTTAGCTCCACCTCTCATGCATATCTAATGTTCAATCAAGGGCAGGTAAGTGTAAATTTACTATATTTGGAAAGCAGTAAGGACAAAAAATATTGTCATGAATCATTTTATTGTATCACAGTCTAAAATCATTTTAAGATTTAAACTTGGTTCCAACTTCCAAATTGACAGGATTCTTTCATAAACATACAAATGTGAAATAAGGTTTAGATATAAAAGCAACAGAGGCAACCGAAAAAGACCCAAAAACAGGCGTTAAGTGCAGTCATCCTTTAAGAGTTATCCTTCCTGGCTGAGGATTGGATATCCTTAAAGGAAAAATAAAAGTTACTTTGTTGCATCTGTAATTAAGTACATGTAGATCCAAATCGAGATGAATTCTTAAAGACATGACTTATCTATAGACCAATTTACAAAAATTGATAATATTTACACAATTTTTTGTGTTATTGTGTATTATGAATATTATTAGACTTAATTAATATGGAACATAACTGTAACAGTTGTATAGTGATTTTGTTCACATAACAAAGAGTCTTAGACTAATTGTGCATTGGATATGTATCTTTATAGATCTGTCAACATTGACAAATCAGAGCATCAATCAATAGTATTAGAATTAATAAACAAACTTAATTAATAATAAATAATAATATTAATATATAATAAAAAGTTAAAAACAAAATATTATAGTGCATACCATAGATTAATATGGGGGGGGGGGGGATCTAATCGGAGGAAATCCCAGTAGAAGTGATGCAATAGAGTATGACTTTCAAATGACTTTTTAAGAAGAATAAGGTTTTTAAAACTGTAAATAGTCCAGGACATACTTTTAGTTTATACGTCAATATTTGAGAAGCACTTCTTATGTTGGATATTTCAGGAAATACAGAGTTCAGACTCAGTATACAGCATGTAATTATATCCCAAACCCCCATGAACAGAAATAAAAGACTGATAGTTATGTATGAATCACCTTATTCATCCACCATTAGCTTACTTTGACTTAATGACAGGGATTTATCTAGATATTTTGTTTGACTACCCTTTTCTCATAATGGGGGGGGGGGGGTGTTGACATCAGTGCTGGACCTCTTAATATAACATTGGAGTCTGGGGGCATGTCCCTCTGGAAATTTTCAAATAAATATTGCAAGAATTTGCATTTTAAGAGCATATCTAGGGGTTCTTTTCAAGAATTAGCACAAATAGATATATTTTAAGTGTTACATATACGTTTAATCAGGATATTTTCCATAACTTAAAGGGGAATTTGGACATTTTTCAAAATGTCCTCAGGAATTTTCAAAAATTATATCCATTTCTTCAACAAATAAGGAAAGTTAACGATGGAAAATCTGAAGTCATCTCGTTTTTGCCATACGCTTTAGTTATTATGGCGTGAAGGTGTAAGGGTAAAAGCAAAAGCTAGGGTAAGAGTTAGGGTAAGGGTTAGATTTTAGAGTTGGGTCTGGAGTTAGAGTTATACTGAAAGTGTTAAGGTTAGGGCAAAGTCTTGCATAAAGATTAGGGTTAGCTTTAGGATTGGTGTTAGTCTAGGATTAGCATTAAACAAGGATGAAAATGCTAGGGTTAGGACTAGAGTTAGGGGTAGAGTTAAGGTGTTAAGGTTTGACTAAAGGCTAGGGTTAGGGCTACCTCTGCCACCTAGTCAAACAGAAATATTGGTAAATGGTAAGGGGAAATTTAGGTACCATTTACTGGTAGTTAAAACAGCATTGATAAAGCCTAGAATGAGAATTGGAAAACATAATTAAAGGTCATCTGGATGAGGTTAAGGTCACTGGAAGAAAACTTTTGTAATTTTTTTTGGGTTTTATAATTAATAAGGTTAAGGTCACTGGATGGAAACTTTTTAAATTCTTCTTGGGGTTTTATAATTAATATTTAGAAATAGAGAAACATAGGAAGTTGTTATTCAAAAATAAACAATTATGATATTTTGGCCAGAGCAACTTGAGACACTTGCAAATGAGGGTTTAATTCAAAGAGGAAGTAAAAATAGCAATGTGGCCTAAATATGAAAAAGTGTTAACAAGTATATGTTTGGGAAAATGGATAATTGCTTTGCACTTTAAGGTTTTCCATTGGTCTGAAAACAAGCAGCTATTAGTATCAGAAAATGCTGACAGAAATATCACTGAATTCACAAAGTACTGTGTATCTACCCAGTCTAATTAAAATTAAATCCTCGATGCTCCTTTTTAACGATATTTCACTTAGGGGAATCAGATCCTCAATGCTCCTTTTTTAACGATATGTCGCTTATGAGTAAGTGACATATCTTTAAAAAAGGAGCATTGAGGATCTGATTTAAAGGCAGAGATTTTAAGCACCGCCTTCAAAAATACCTGGTCTGTGTACCCCTGTCAATCAAGTATATTAAGGTACATCATTGGGTGCTAGAACTTGATTGACATTTACTTACTAGCCCCTGTGTATACCATGTACACCTTGTTCGGCACTCGTCGTGACCTTCAAATTAACTTTTGGTCCTTTGATATTTACCACACATGGTATAAACAATAGGGAAGCTGTATTACTATGGAATTTTTATATATACACACACCTCTAGTATTTGAAATAATTATGATATTCATTATGATAATATAATTATATCAAAATTAGGTATAACTTTTTTTCAAAGCTCAACAAATACTTTGAATAATTTTTTTTTAATGGGTGAGCATTCAATTACAAATTAATAAAAATTATTGAGATTAAACTTTATCTAAAACTTTTTATTTCTAATTTAAAATCATCTCAAAATCCCAACACAGGTAAAGTTTGACTCCTTGGGTATTCTACTGTGTATTAAATCTGGATTTGGAGACAGACTGCTAGCCCTCAAAGCATTCACACCTGTACAAAATAAGCCCCTCCCTCACCTGGAATTTACCACCCGGTAAAAAATCTCTGCCTTTAAGCAGACCATGTACCTACCCAAGCAATTTTCATTATTATTTGATTATAAATAATATTTATTTATATCAGTAGGGAAAATACAGAATCTCAAATGTTTTTTTTTTTTTTAGAGAATGGGAATTTAGAGAATGGGAATTAAAAAAAATCAATTTTAATATACATTTTCCTATGAAAAATTGATCAACAAATTAATTTTTTTGAAAAGGTATCCAGGTTGTATGTTTTTGATACTAGTGTGGTATTTACTTATGTATAATTCTGTTATATTATTTTCCTAAGTTACAAAATACTTAGGTCATGATGGCTATTTGCTTATTTGATTTTTGTCATATTTTTTTATGAAATGTTGTGAGAAGAGGGTAGGGATAGAACTTATTGATATGTACAGTCAAACCTGGTTACCTCGAACTGGATGTGACTAAGAAAATACTTAAAGATATCCCAGGATTCGAGATATCCAGGGTTAAATACTGAAGAAATAAGCGGTTGGGACTTATAAATCATTTCGACATATCCATGGTATTCGAGATATTAGTTTTCAAGATACCAAAGTTCAACTGTATTTTTTCCACACTTTTCTTACCATTACTGTTTTTCATTAAAAAGCACATTTTATGACAATCAAGAATATGAGAGTTAAGAGCCCGGGGTTCAGATTAGCTTGAAGGTTCAAAGGATAAGCTACTAGTATTTGTCTAGAGGACTGTCGATTAGTAATGTATTATGAACTAAACTACATCAAGGCATTTATCAAGGGAAGTTGTTACTATGGTAATTCTCACCTGTTCTAGGGCACACCAGTGGTATTTATTGGTGTCTAGGCTTACATAATTTGAAGTGCTAATGAATAAGACTAAATAGATTTTTACTAGAGAAGAATGTTTTAATTTCTTCACGTTTTCAACTTCAATACAAATACGTTTTGTGTTTTTAACAAGAAGATTTATAGTAAAAACTTAAAGATTGATTGAAATGTTTCATTTTCCTAGCTTCTACAAGGCAACAGCGAATGGGTCATTCAGGAATCTGTACATAAAGCCAGCCAAAATGTATGATATGCCTGTCAGCCTGCAGGATTGCTGCATCGACTTCATCAGTGACCACTTGCAGGATCTGTGCTATGCGTCAGCCACAGAAAATCAAACAATCAAAAAGCTTTCCTTCAAAGATCCAGATATCTTCTTCCATGGAGAGCTTTCTGAGCAACTCTTGCAGACACTTTGCGAAAAGGGAAAACTCACGGATGAGACACTCAGTCTTTTTGATCCCAATGTAACAAACTTGAAAAGGGTATCCATAAGAGATGCACAGCTTTCAGCAAAAGGATTGAGGATTTTAAAAATGCATAAAATTTCAGAACTGGAAATCATTGGACTGCGTACTGCCACAGTGAACGACGTGATAGGATGCCTCGGAGAATGGACTCTGTCCAATCTGAGATCTTTAAATGTTAATAACAGTACATTTGTAAACAGTACAAAATTCTGTGTTGTGGTGTCTCTATCAAAACTTCATAATCTTCAGAGTTTGAATGTCAGCAACACAGAGTTCAATAAACATGGTCTGGAAATCATTGTGGAGGATCTTCCTTGTCTGGTGAATCTGGACATCTCCAGTACTCAAATACTAGATATATCACCTCTGAAGAAGTGCAAGGACCGCCTCAAATCTCTATCAATGTACAATCTAGTGGCCTCCAACCAGGACGACGTAGTTCCAGTCTTGTGTGAATTGACTAAATTGGTACATTTGGATGTTTCAGAGGATTCATCAATGCAACCTTTTGTCAATGTCAATTCCGGCAAATTTGCCATCATCAACCTCCTTCTACGACCTCGATGCCTTCCAAATCTAACTTCCTTGGATATTTCAGGCAAAGATGGTGCCAATGAAGATGTTCTCAGGTATTTTTACATTTATTCTTTTTTTATTTATTAAAATTGACATTTTTAGCTCACCTGAGGTAAAAGCTCAAATGAACTTTTCTGATCACCCATTGTCAAGCATCTGTCCACCTATTTACATGTAGCTGTCTGTCCATCCATATAAACTTTACACTTTTTCAACTTCTTTGCAAGAAGCATAGGGCCAATTTTTACCAAAGTTGGCACAAAGCATACTTGGATAAAGGGGATTCAGTGTTCTTCGAATGAAGGACCAAGCCCCCCTTTCAATGGGGAGATAATCAAGAAAGGGCAAACATAGTATTAAGTTATTAAAAATTCTTCTTCTTCTCAAGAATCACTGGGTAAGAAAATAATAAACTTATAATATGAAAGCTTCTTGAGTCCTGACAAAGTGTAGATTCTAAATACCACTGGGACAGAAAAGATGAAATTTTATATATGTTATCTTCTTACAAAGTGTAGATTCTAAATTGTCAAAATCATGGCCCCTGGTGACCACAATTTATACGAGAATACTAAGTATATAGGGGGTAGGGTGGGGCAACAGAAGGGGATCAGAGTTTTATACATGGGAATATATAGGAAAAAATCTTTAAAAATCTTCTCAAGAACAGCAGGACCATAATTAGTGACACTAATATGCAAGCATCCTCTGATAATGCAGATTCAGATTGTTTTGAACCAATGCCTAGGGGCCTTAGGTGGGGCCAGAAAAGGGGAAAACATTTTATACGAATATCTATAGCAAAAAATCTTTAAAAATCTTCTCAAGGACACAAAAGAATATTTATTTGCAAACATTCTCAAATTGTGTCGATTCTTTTTTTTTCTTTCTTTTCAAATTATAGACTCCATATTTTACATCAAGCATGTATACAGGAAAACATTTCCTTCTCCATATCAACAATCAAAAGTTATGTTAGTCATATTGATGCATCCTTATGGTATGTAGATATATAGAGATCCCTTAGAGTTTGATTGGTGCCACTTCATGTGAAGAAAAGGGTAAAAAAATGTTTTAAAAATCTTAAGAACAGCAGGGATAAGGTTACTATTGTGAATGCCATGGTCTGTGGGCCGCTTTTTCTTTTTTTTTATGCCCCCGTAATCAAAGATTTGGGGGTATATAGTTTTTGTCCTGTCCATCCATCTGTCTGTCAGCAAAAACTTAAACCTTGCCCATAACTTTTGATTGGTCAGAGCTATGGCTTTCATATTTTAAATGTGTATTCCTTGTGACAAGACCTTCTTTTTGGTAGCAACATATTTGACCTCTTGACCTTGACCATGGAGTTTGACCCATTTTTGCAAAAATTTACCCAACTCTAACCTTGGCCATAACATTTGAACAGTTGGTGCAAGGTCTTTCATATTTCAAATGTGTATTCATCTTGACAAGACCTTTACATGGGTGTAAATATTTTGACATTTTGACCTTGATCTTAGAGTTTTACCCACTTTTAAAAAAATCTTTAACCTTGACCATAACTTTTGAACAGTTAGTACTAGGGCTTTCAAATTTCACAGGTACCGGTAGATTCCTTGTGACAAGACCTTCCTTTGGATACCAACAATTTTGACCTTTTCACCTTGGCCTTGGAGTTTGGCATACTTTTGAAAAAACTTTAACCTTTGCCATAACTTTTGAATAGTGCTAGTGCTTTTATATTTTGCATGTGTATTTCTTATGACAACTTCTTTACCTACATACCATTAATTTTTACCCTTTGACCTTGACCTTGGAGTTTGACCCACCTTTAGAAAACATTAACCTTGACCATAACTTTTGAATGGTTGGTGCTTGGGCTTTCATATTTAACAGGTAAGACTGCGGAACATTAACTGGCAAAATTGGAAATATGCAGCTTACGTCATTTCCATCTGTTACAGTCAAAACATTTAATGATAGACAATGAAATGGGCGGGTATAATTCGACACAGACGTCCGAGAAAACATTGGATTGAATCTCTAGATTGAAATTCATTTTCAATCCACCTGAGCTGTTTCCAAACGCAAAGTGTGAATGTATGATTCAAAAGACAAATAATTTCAATTCCCAAGTACATGTCGTTTGAAATTTATATTTATATGAGTTTTTAGCCTATAATTTTAAGGACACGTAAAAGTCATAGAAGACAGAGATTATTTTCGGCTATTTGATTGGAGGGGGGGGGGGGTGTCAAAAATTGTCAAGTCAGATCATGACAAAATATATTTACTTCTAGGATGAAAAGAACTATTTTCTTTAGTTTTGTCTTCACTGAAAAATGTTTGACAATCAAAAACATGGAGGGGTTGTCCAAACTTTAAAAAAAAAACCTTTCTTTTTTTATTTTCAAGATTGTTCAGCCTCCCTCCCCCCCCCCCCCCCCCACCACCACCACATGCATGCACATACCTAACAGAAATCAAATATTTGCCCCTTCAAATTTCTTTTAAAACACTGAACAGAAATTTTGATTTATATATATTTCAAACTATTCCAAAATTGAAATTATTTGTCTTTTGGGTCAATCAGTTACATCGTGATTCTAGCGTAGCTGAGGTGGATTGAAAATGATTTTCAAATTAGAATTTCAATCCAATGTTTTCTCGGACATCCGTGCCAAATTGTACCCGCCCATTTCTTTGTCTATCATTAAGCATTTTGACTGTATCAGGTGGAAATGTCGTAAGCTGCATATTTCCAATTTTGCCAGTCAGTGTTCCACGGTCTTATATCCATTGACACAAGTCCTTTCTTTGGGTAACAACATTTTTCATCTTTTGACCTTGGAGTTTGAGTAACTTTTAACTTGTGCCATAAGCTGCCATACGGGGGCATCAGTGTTTCACAAACAGATCTTTTTTTCTTTTTCTTTTTATTTTCATACAATGCATCTTGCAGAGAGATTCAAATGTAACATAAACAAATATGTTAGACCAGTATTTTACATAATACTTAAAGTGACCTTCACTTTTAGGGAATATGTAAATTGCCACAGTAAGCTGAACTTCCTAGGGCTTGCTTTGACAGAGTACTGTGAATATTCAATGTTCACCAATGACCAGAGTCCAGACTTCAAGGGGACTATAACAGTAAGAGACTATTTAGTATTGTGTTCTGAAAAAAACTAGAAATCAAATACACATATGTGCATTGATTTTGTTACATTAGAAGTTTAAATCTAAAGTTTAAACTTATCTATAACTATTTAGATAGTTATAGATAAGATTAAACTTTAGATTTAAACTTCTAATGTAACAATTTCACAAATGTACAATATGCATGGATTTTTATGGTACAATTTTCACAATTTGACAAACAGGTAACTGGAGAGGCAGATGAGAGACAGATCATGGAGGCATTGAGACGTTATGTTAGTCGCTGTGTGTATGTTCAGAAGTCACTGTACACTTTGTTTCGTCTGACACAGGTCATGCTGAAACCCAGAGAGGATATTATTAAGGTTAATTTCTTTATCACATTTTATAAGAATATTGCATAAGATGTAATATATGCATGTCATATGTTGCCTTTCATGGAAAGGAAAATAATTCTGAGGGTACTAAAAAATACCATGTACAGACCTTTGATGCACTGCAAACTGTGGTTTCATTAATATTTTTGTGACTGCTATACATGTTATATTTGAGGGTTTTGTCCAAAATACAATTTCTGTGATATATAAATTCTGAACAGCTACCTCATCCTATTCTGTCAATATTAAATTATGTACTCAATGATCATCTAATATGCTGGTCTGGCTAACCAAAAATACAACAAAAATTTGTGTTCAATGAAAAAATGATGAAATCACAGTATATGTTTATTTGTTCAGATACCTTTACTATTGTTGTTTCATTATTTCTATTTATATCATAGTTGGTACTGCCAGCCATGAAGAGCCACCCTAAACAGCTGGGGGTACAGATGGCGGCCACTGCCTGTCTGTACAACCTGTCTAAAGGTGAGGTGGGGGCCAAAGTCCATCCAGCCTGCCTCACACAAATAGTCAATCTGACACTGTTAGCCATGGAGAACTTCCCCAATCATCAACAGGTAGGCAATTAAATCAAAGCTTTTATTTTATATAAGAGCTGTCAAGGTTCCCCAAATTAACCGAAAACCACTGTGGGCACTTGCGTTTAGAATCTGTTACAAAAATGGCATTGAAATCAAACGAATAAGGATGGTGACAGTGATAAAAAAAACATCACAACTGAAATCTACTTCATCCAAAAACTCGTCACTAAGGGATGGGATAATTATCTAAAGGAGCAAGATTGGTCATGTTGGTCTATTGGTCCTCAACACTGATGTCAAGATGCTAGAATGATTAAAACTTGTTTTTAAAGCTGAATTAAATGCAACAAATACAGATTTTTAAAGTTTAATTCATGAAATTAAAGTTTAAAATAGATGGAATGAACCAAACCGAAGCACCCGAAACCAAACCAAAAATTTAATGAACTGAAATTTGAAATCATGACAGCCCTAGTTTGTAAAATTCTTAAGCTGTAAAAGTATGTACATCTTTATAATGTACTATAATGATATTTCTCCTATTGAATTTTGTTATCATGTTTTCAGCTACAGAAAAATGCTCTGTTGACGTTATGTAGTGATAGGATTTTAAATGATGTGGTAAGTAATCTTTGTTTTTATACGTCCGTCTTAAGACGGGACATATTATGTTATGGCGTTCATGTCCGTCCGTCTGTTAGCTTTTTCGTGTCCGGCTCATAACTTTAATACTATTAGGCCTAGAATTATCAAACTTTGTCAGTTGATACATCTTGGGTAGAAAGTGTGTCGCACATTAAAAGTAGGTCACTCTGACCTTTAATTAAGATGCTATGGCCAAATATGGAAAAATCCTGTCCGGCTCATAACTAGAAAACTATTAGACTTAGAATCATCAAACTTGGCCAATTATGCATCTTAAGTAGAAGGTGTGTCGCGACCTATTTCAAGGTCACTGTGACCTTTAATTTAAGTGAAATTTAAAAAAAAAACTGTGTCTCTATACTATTGAATTACACAATCCCAAAAAATGTAAGAGTGTTGCAGTATCCTTATTAAAAAGTGTTAAATCAAGAAAATATTTATTTTTTTCATTATATACTTTACAGCAATCTATAACAAATGTAATGTTATAAGAGAAATTCCACCTCTCCCATGGGTGTAATTATTAAGCACTGGTCAAGGAGAATTTTGATAACAGAAAACAGCATGTCAAATTAGAGAGAAATTAATGAGTTTTAGTGTGAGGAGCTAACTGGTAGAGCATCTTGATCAAGTAGGTGTTATCTATATCTCTTGGGAATTGGGCAAAGGAATCAAATAGATTTTGTTGGCTAGCATAACTTTTAAAATGAATTTGGTGAAAAGTAATTAAAACTAATTTGATGTTGTATGATATTGTAAAATAAACTAATTTGATATTGTATAATATAATTTAAACTAATTATAGCGGGGGGGGGGGGGGGGGGGGGGGGGGGGGGATCAGCATGTCCATTTGTTCATATGCACTGCAGCTTAAAACCAGTTTTGACATTAAAATTCAAAAAAAAAAAAATCAAGTATTTTTTTTAAAAAATGTGGTAGATATAGTCCCTACAAATCTAAGAGTCATGCTGTAACCCTATTAAAAATGTTGCATCAAGATTACACAAGTTTTTGTTTCTTATAAATCTTTGTAACAAATTAAAAAAATCTCTGTTTTCAACAGAATGACATAAATATGCATTTTTACTGCAATACAGACTACAAAGCAGATAGTGCAGATCCATTCATCCCTTGGGAGTAATGAGTGGACATGCATCCAGTTAAAGATTAATTAATGAGTTCAATGTAGGAAGGCTAGCTGTTTCAATCATTTCTGTGAGAGCATCTCTGATCAAGCGGTTCTTATCTGCATCCTTTGGGAATTAGACAGATCTACTAGTCAGTTTATAGCATATGTCATTTGATGGCCAGCCTTTTAGTTTCAAAATTAATTTGGTATAGATTAAATTGTTAAGACTAATTTGATACTGTTTAGTATGATATTTTTATTTAATTTTTTGAAAATATCAAACAAATATGAAAGATGAGGATGGGGGTTGGGGGGTTTGCAGATGGGCATTTGTCAAGCTCTGACACAACCAGCTGAGAAATCTATGATGTAATATTTGTTATAATTAATGTCTACACTTCAAGAGATGTATAAGCAGCAAATATTATAAGGAATGGAAAAATCATGGAAATCTTTGAATCAAGGTTGACATGATTTTCTTGCACTCTAAACTGTTTATGAGAATTGAACAATATTTGACGGGCGTATCATGCTGTGGCGGGGCACTTTATTAACTCAGTTATATCAAATGTTTAAAATTTTCACAGGCTTATGTAAAAAAAAAAAGAGAAAAAAGAGAAGTTTAGTAGTAACTGTTCATTCATAACATTTCATTTAATCAGCTCTCTAGTTCTTTTGGTGGTTCTACACAGGAAAATGTTAAATTTTTTAAACACTTATTTTCTTATCTTTCAGACATTTGACAGATTCCGCTGTGCCAAGCTTGTGATGGAATGTCTTTGTCAATTTCATGACCCCTCAATGAATAGGATGTCAGTGGCAATCTGCTCCATATTGGCTGCTAAGGTTCGATTTATTTCATGTCTGTGTGCTATTTACACATGTATTTGTACAGGGGATGGGAACTTATAAACAATGCATGTAAAATGATTATTTATTAAAATATATTTTTCCCATAATTCTTTAGAATCACAATTTCTGTTCAATATGCTGATAAAAATTACACAGATTTCTTGGACTGCTATTGTAAATCACAAATGAAATTTAAATAAGTTGAGACAAATTTCCATGGAAGATCTGTAACCATGTACATAGCATAAATTAATCCCATGCAGAAAAAGTATGTCTATGTAGTATTTTTATTTGTAACTATTAATTGATAAATATTATGGGTGTGTTTTACACAATATTATTATTATTATTATCACCTTGATATGATAAAGACTTCATTGGCTCTGTATTGAATATTCAATCGTGTATAAAGTATTTGCAAGTGGGAAGATATTTTTTCCTCAAATTACATGTAAATTGTTTATTAAAGAATTATTAATTCATTTATTGATGTTTGACAAATTGGTAAATATGATGGTTGTGTTTTCTGTAGGGAATTTTTTCTAGTTTTATGAGTGATATGCTTACATGACAAATCTGTGTGGTTTTCTCACTAAGAACATTAAGGCCAAAGTTTTTATTTTTTTTGGTTTACGATTTTCTGTCTCAAAAAAATGCATTGGGTGGTCGAAAAATAAAAATAAAAATAATTTTGGATCCAACAATTTCATTATAAAATAACAGAAATGTTTATTTTAATATAAATAATACACGTCAATAGTACTTTTAAGTTTTATTGTCTAGATCACATAACTCTTTTTATTTAATTTTAATTCATTTCTAACTTTAGACTGAATGTCATTTTCATTTACATATAGTTCTGATTTTTGTTTGTCAATCAGTGCTTGGTTCATGATGTTCAACATTTTGTGCTCTTCAGTGATATGTGATGTGTTATAAACCTTGGTATCCCCACAAACTAAAAATAAGGATCCAGATTCAAGTTAAATTTAGATTGAAGAAAAATACAATTGAAGTGTTTAACAATATTAAAAGTAATTGACGTTGAAATAAAGGTTATAATAATTTGATCATGCAGCTATCAAATTTAATGTTCAACCTGCAGCAAAAAAGCCTAATAATTTCTCAATCAAGTCCTTCTTTAAATGTTTGTTATGTACCTGTACAGTAGGCAATGCTCATTATTTATTAGTAATTCAAAGGACTTTAATCTCAATTGAGTATGAAATTTGCAAAGATTTGTATATTGAATTTACTTCTATAAACTAACAAATGTTTTATACACATTTGAATTTCTCCAGTGAAATACCAGTCAACGTTGCTTCAACTATTAAGATGTATCTCTCAACACTAAACTGGCCTAACTATTATCCATGGATTTATCAGCCTATTTTGGGAAACACCATTTTTGGGGAATTGGGAAAAAATTATCGGCTGTTTGATGAAATTGCAAATTTTTTTTAAAATGTTGCTTAAATCATGTACTCAGGGGTAATTCATTTAACATTTCAGCACGAACTCTAATTTGGGCAACCAAATGACAATTAAATATGATCCATCTTATTCGTACAAAATCAATTATGAATAATAGACTAATAAAAGTAAAATGGACTTCAATGAGTATAAAGCATTTATACAACTTGGGTAGTACATGTACATGTGTGTATGAGATTTCAATTTAGATCATTATAGTATCTGTTTCTGGAGATTATAAACCTCCTGCAAAAAATTATACTAAGAACGCATTTTCTAAAAGTCCTCTTTTAATATGTATTAATGCATTGAAAATATATTTTTCTATAACTGAAATAATGCCTAAAGTCCTTACCATTAACTTGCAGATCAAATGAGTAGGTGGAAATAACTTAATAAATCTGTATAATTACACAATATCATCATTTTTAGAAAAACAGAGGAAATTCGGATTAAAAGTTGGCGATGTTTTTACAGTGTTTTTAAACATGTGTTATGACTGTAGCTTTGCTAAATGAGTTAAAATTACAGACAATCTGACAATTTTACTTAGTGTTTTCCCAAGATAATTAAAAATAAAAGCATTGTTCACCAATTGAGAAAAAATACTGCCAAATTGGGAAAAACTGAACTCATTTTCAATTGGGAATGGGCCGAACTTCGGCCCCTGAGAAGGCACTGATAAATCCTTATTATCTATAGGTGTATCCGTGTCTGCTAGGTCGATCAGGGTTGGGCATACACTCTCCAATATTACGGTATGAATTTAGCCAATTGAGACATTGCAATTGGAGAAAGGGATCATTTATCCAAGATTTTATTCACTTTTCCATGCAGAAAAAGTTCTTTAAGTGTGTGTCATTGCTTTCAGTGAGGAATTACCTTGTTACATGACAGAGCCGCCATTTTTGGTTAGCACATGTGTTTATTTACGGTCACCTAAATGTTTGTAAAGGTCTCATATATTTGTAAGCGCTTATTTGACTAAGATGCATTCTAAAATTTAAAACCCACCAGTTCAGCTGAGAAAAATCCGGAAAAATATGTCGGAAAAAGACATTATTTTTATTTTCATGATTTGTGAAAATTAGGGTCGGCGGAATCGTAAACCAAGTGTAAAAAAAACTTTGGCCTAAATAATTAAAAAAAACTTTCCTTATACGAGGGTTGTTCGAAAAGTTCGTGGACTGATGCGATAAAATAAATATTATGTAGTCTATGCTTACAAAATTTTTAATGAACATAAAACAACAAAAGTTAAAGAAATGTTGAAAATTTTAGCTTGATACCTTGAATATTTACCAAATTATCATAAAATAAAAGAGACATTATATGATCACCCGGCGCTGTCGCCGTATAGTTTCATGACGTCATTGTTTTTCAATGTCCGCATTCTCTACCTCATACACTTATCTTGATGAGTTTCCGTGGAGTTAAGTAAAGATTTAAAGCCGTCTTGTTTATATGATCTTACAATGTCATAAACAGCTGGTTTCAATGCATATAGTATTGTAAATAGATCTTAAAGATCCTCACTTGATTATAACAGCATATTTGCTTGTCGGAGTTCAACATCTATCACACATGATCAACGTCACTTTTCGACGTGACAAACTTTGAACACCCTTACAATAAATCGACATTAACTTTTACATCTGTTGTCTCTCTAATCTTTTTCGGCGTTTAAAAACAAGTATTCTGAATGCATTTTATTTTTCAGTAGCCTATTTAAATATTTCCTAGGTCTATGCCAGTTTTTCCTGAGGGCGAAACTTCAAAGAATGTTGGAAAAAGAAACCCACCCCCTTTCTGACGTCATTACAACCCCATAATTGTATGGACATTTCATATAAATTTTACGATAAAATTTCATAGAATTTACAGAATGGGGTAAAAATTGCAAATTTTACAGTACAGTTGTGTCATACCACATGAGTGAATTAACGGGGTTTTTGAATGACAAATGCTCATATCAAAAAATGAGTTTTTTTCTCAGTTACTCTTTGGTAGAAAAAATGTTATCTTCGAGGTTGCGCCGCTTGGACATACCATTGCTTTAAAAAACATCAACAATTTATTAAAAAATAAAACTAACAATGTATAGTTTATTATATAAACAGTTAAGATGATGATAATTAAACATTAAAGAATTCACTGATGTATCTTAAGCGGTTTTAATTTTATGGCGCTAGTCCATGAACTTTCCGAACAGCCCTCGTATTTACAGTTTATGTGTTTAAAAGCAACAAAAATGCACTCACTATTTGAATTTATTACTGTCATATATTGTTATACATGTATTTTCATTACCATCTCAGTAGCTTTATTGTGACATCACAGTAATGTGAACTTCTATGCACGAGTGTGAACTAAAATGGTATTAATATAAGGAACTATAGACTCATTTTTGCCCCCATAAAAGTATTAGATTAATTTTGAAAATCTCTTAAAATGTATTTATTGTAGGAAAATTCTGAATTAAAAAAAATATTATAGTTTGTAGGAAGATTATATGACAACTTTTCTTGTGATGTCACAAACTATTCGGAAGAAAGAGGACAAACTTTGTTCAAATTTGGCTAGAGAATTTACAGAGCACAAACCTGTTCCAGTACAATATTCACATACATGCATTGCATTTCATTGGTACATGTATTATCATTCTACACATTATATCAAAAGATGGAGTTGGAACAGACCTGCGCTCGATGACTTTAAAACAAAATATTGAAGTAAAATACACATTTTCTTTCAAAACCATTTAAATTTTGCATTGTATTCTTAATTTACCCATGGAACTAAAAGAGTAATGTAAAATACCAGTATATGTTTTCTTTTGATTCTTAATTTATTTACCGGTATATTTTAATTTAGTTTTGTTTTTATGCTTTTCATTTTTGCATTTAACAACAAAAAGACTCTTTCCATAATAAATGAGTTAATCTGTTGAAGTTTTCAAATATCTGATCGTGCATCCACCTACACAAATCATGACTGATTCATTTATGTACAAAGTGATATTTAAAAATTGTTTTGTTTATGTTCTCAGATGATTGAACCTAGGGGATAATAATCACCGGGAGATGATTTATAGATGTATTTATTGATATTTCAGATATCAACAGATCAGACATCTCAACTTGGGGCAAAGCCTCGGTATATGAGGAAAATGTTACAACTTGTGAAGTCTAAAGTAGAGTCTAATGCTATAGACATTACACTGAAATTTACACTCAGTGCCCTCTGGAATTTGACTGGTAAAGATTTGAATTAATTAAATCTGTACAGTTTATTTAGAACCTGTTTAAACTATAGCCAAAATTAAGGTGTAATTTTGTTATACTCCAGTATACAAAAGAATTTCTATGAAAGTGTGAGATAGATGGCTTTCTAGAGATTGGGTTAGTGGTTTAACGTACCCTTTAGCTCAATCAGTGGAGTTTTTAACTTAATGCCCCAGGTTGAATCCCAAGCAGAAGTACAAACCTGTCTCTTATAGATTTAAATATCGGTACATGGAATTTCTATGTTTTATTCTTGTCTTCTGTTTGTTTATCATCAATAAAATTCTAACCTTTTCTCCAAATTTTTCCATGAAAATTACTCGCAAGCATTTGTAGGTTAAAGAATAATGGGATCATGACATTGCCATGAGAAGAAGAAGAAAAATTTATGATATTACTTTAAAAAAATAAAAGTTTTCTTGTACAATAATGCATTAGGTTAATAAAATTTTATGTAAAAGCTTCCATAGTGCATATTAAAGATTGTTCAAACCTACCCCCTAGGAATACTCAGTCCTAATCCTATAGAATATTTCTAAAGAACTATTAGGCTACTACAGTTTTGTAAATCAAAAATCATGCTTTTATAACCCCATGCAAACAAAGTTAGGGGGAGGTTGTATATAGGAGTCACCTTGTCTATCTATTTTTTACGTATTGAAAAGCCAATTTGCCTCTTGTTATGACTGAACATCAATACATGTGCAAGATGGTTGTAATATTAAAATCTGCTGTTTTACAAAGAAGAAAACTTGAGACTGATAATTCTTTACAAATGTTATTTTTATAGATGAGTCCCCAGCAACTTGCCATGTGTTTCTACATGAAGGTGGTCTAGATTTATTCATGACAATACTACAGGTAAAAATAAGTGACATAATGGTCTACTAAATCTCTCTGAAACAACATACATGTATTCTCTAAACTTGGTAACATAAGAGATAAGGCTGGCCTTTTATGTGACAAACATCGTATATGAACAATGAAGTAGTATTTGCCTATATATCTTGTAGACTGTGTCCACAATGGAGGAAGATGTGAGAACACAAGTGGAAACCAAGATACTGGGACTCCTTGTAAGTTGTGATTTATGGAGAAAATTACTGTAAGTTAAATTAAGTGATAACACACCCAGGCGAAGAAACAATTACTGATATATACCCCCCCCCCCTCCACCCCACGCAAAAAAAAATCCACAAATAATTTCATTTCAGATTTATGTGATTCTAAAGGAAGCCCAAATTTAAAATCTTGCATAATAATAAATATTTTCAGATTAGTACACAATGGTAACAGGTATAAAATGTATTTGACAAATGAGATTTTTGTAGAACAACATAGCAGAAGTGCCTAAGTTAAGGGACTACTTGATGAGGGATGACTTTCTGATGCTGAGTAAACAGTTACTGAGGGCATCACAGATTGATGTCAGTTACTTTGCTGCTGGAATCATATCACACCTGGCAAGCGAAAGCATTCAAAAATGGCTGGTAGTATCCACCAAAGAGGAGATTCTCAAAGAATTGGCAAGTTACCATAATGATTTAGACTTTAAATTTTGGATCTGAACATAGCATATTGATTTTTAGACTTTATATATATTTAATATGGTATGCAGTACAAATATTTATATTAAATTTCTGTCTGCAGAGGGAGGTAGTCTTAGAGTGGGAACAGCCTGATGGTGAAATGGTGGCCTACAGGTATTTATGCATGTATCTGATTTTCAGGCATGCAAAAACTGTATCTTTACTTACATTAAACAAGTAACTCTATTAATTTTTTATGCTGTTGTGTTTTTGCAGGTCTTTTAATCCATTCATTCCT
This sequence comes from Saccostrea echinata, assembly GCF_033153115.1. NCBI lineage: Eukaryota > Metazoa > Mollusca > Bivalvia > Ostreida > Ostreidae > Saccostrea > Saccostrea echinata. Next base: position 2,572,759 of record NW_026889830.1, on the reverse strand, counting down.
TTACTGAGGTGTTATGACTGCCCAGCTGTGCAGTTGTGGGCTGTCTGGGCAATTCAACATGTCTGTACTAAAAACAGTAAGTCATTTTAAATAGCAAAGCTTGGTTACATGTATTGAAATATCTCAGTGTTAGACTACAATGTATGTACCAAATGCTTTTGTAAGATACATGTATCCCCAAAATGTATGTATATGTTAAGGAGAAAGAGAAAGTTGATAGAAGTGAGTAAGAGGGAAAAATATACACTCATTTAATTTGTTCACAGGCAGCAGGTATTGTCCCATGCTAGAAAAAGAGGGAGGTTCAGAGATACTCATGGAACTTATTAACAATCCAGAAACTGACCACAATGTGTCCAGTATAGCACAGAAAATCTTAGCATTTGGAAAAAGTCCATCTGTTCAGAAAGTTCCACGCGATGATCAAATGTCTGACCCAGTACCCTGTCCTGCAGCAGAAAATTGAACATTGAAGGAGTTTGTTTGGTTTGCCTTTTTTTAAGGATTGTGGTGCTAAAGCTATATCTTTGATTTTCCAAAGAGATGTTGGGGCATTTCTCTTTTGTAATAATACATGCAAAGGAAATTTGTTTGATAAAAAAACAAATTAAGGCCATCTTCTACACCTTTTCCAGTCTGTTATTTACAAAAACAAGTTTCAAGACCCATTTTGAATTTTGACAGTGTTTATTAGTTTACTCAGTTTCTCCTTTGCTCTGACTGGTAAGATTTTCCACTTTTTTTTTAGCTCTACTGGTCAGAGACCAGAAGAGCTTATGCCATAGTAAGGTGTCCGTCTTCCATCCGTCTGTCTGTAAACAATTTTTCAAAACGCTACTCCTCCTACAGCTTTGGTCTTATTTCAGTATAACTTGGCACACAAGTAGACTACACTAAGATACATAATGTAGTGCATCAGATTTTGATTTCGATGAATAATAGTGTTGCCATGGTTACTAAAAATAGAAATTTCTGTAAAATTCCTTTAAAACACTACTTCTCCTACAGTTTTAGTCTGATTTCAATATAACTTGGCACACAAGTAGACAACACTAAGATACATAATTTGAAGAAATGGTTTTTGATTTTGATGAATGGTTTTGCCATGGTTACTAAAAATAGAAATTCCTGTAAAATCCTTTAAAACATTACTCTTGCTACAGTTTTGGTCTGATTTCAATCTAATTATATCTCACAATTAGACTACACTATGATACATAATAGTGTATATTGGTTTTTGATTTCATTGGTGTTGCCATGGTTACTTAAAATAGAAATTCTGTGAAATAGTTTCAAAATGCTACTCCTCCTACAGTTTTTGTTTGATTTCAATATAACTTGGGACACAAGTAGACTACATTAAGATACATAATTCTATTTATTGTTGCATATGTTGCAAAGTTTCAAATCCAAGTGCTACTTTTCCTTTGTTATTCATACAGACCAGTAGAGCTACAGTCTCATCAGAGACTTCTGGTTTTCTTGTTGCTCTCATCCCTGTTGTTATTGGTTGTCATTTGTTAATGAATGTTAACAATTGCCAGTTTACACTGGTTTTTTGTGTAAACAAACCCATTTATTTTATTGCACAACTGTTTGTATATTTGGTAGTGCTGTTACGTTCCATGAAATTGTTAAATGGTTTTTTTTCCATTGATGAAAGTGCTTTGAATCTTTTCAAACAAATTTATTTATACTCTTCTATTTTAAAATCAAAAAGCAATAAATAAATCTCTGTAATATTATACATGTACATTTAATATATTTTATTGACCATAAATGCACTGAAGTTAATATCACTGCGATTTTTGTGATAAAACATAGAAGTATCATTTTCAATTTGAGGAATGTGCTTTTCATAGAGTATATTGTTTAATATGTGTATGTGTTACATGTATGAACTGTTTTGCAACAATTTTATGTTGCCATCCCTTATAATTTAAGTGACAGGTTTTTTTCCCCCATTATTTCTCAGTATTACCTAAAACTTACATTGATTGCAGAAAGTTATTTAACAATATTTGTGACTTACATACTGATGTTTCTCATTATACTTTTCTGTCAGCACCAGCAGAGACAAATCTGTTCACATAAAATAACGTCAATATTATTGAATCTCGAAATCATATAATGGTCAGTGCTTTATTTACATATATGTTAATAGTAAGGCATCAAGAGAATTTCATAGGAAATACTTATGTAAAACTTCAGCAGAAACTGTTGAAGAAATATCTAGTGGTTTAAATTTATTTATTATACTTTCATGTTAAATACTAAAATCTGATTGGTTTAGACGCATTTAACAATCCGTAATGTTACCCTCAGCGTTAGCAACACACTTGACAACGGGTAACATTACGAAAATATCACATGCGTTCAAATCATGCGCGTACGGTTCACCGTAGAATTCTCAAAACGTCGGTTGTGCGTTTGAAAGAAGCTGAATAAACGACGTCAATAAAAGCTTGCGTCCGATGTAGCTTACTTGAAAACAACAAACGACAGACGAAACATCCTTGCGAGTGCAAACTTTAGATGATAAAGGACTTTCTGAGTAGCAAACAAACAATAGAGAGGTTGGTAAATCTTTTCTGAAGCTTTCTTATTGAGAAAAATAGAAGCGGGGAGTTTGAAAGCTTTCTAATCGTGAACTTAACGACGATCTCCGAATTTTTTTTATGACATCCGAAATCAATAAGACATTCAGTATAATAAAATAAATAGTGCACGTTTTTGAGGGTAACAGTTGAAATTGACACCCCTCGGAAAACCATTGTCAACCTCCGCTGACGCGTCGGTTGACAATGGTTTTCCTTGGGGTGTCAATTTCAACTGTTACCCTCAAAAACGTGCACTATTTATATAATGTATCTCTACATGCATTTGCACGGGGATGCATCAACATATGTACTTCCTAAAATATTATTTACCTCATTGATTTACTCATATATATATATATATATATATATATATATATATATATATATATATATATTAAAAGTGCAGAAATATTTTCCAATGATTTTAACTGATGTCAACTCCTTTTTTTTGTGTGGATTTTTTTGTCTGTTGGTCACCAAACAAAAGTTTGCGGTACTTGTAATTAATTGGTACCTTTGCCTGCCTATCTTCCTACTTGGTGATAAAAAATCAGATTCACTAAACTAATCTTTTTTAATTCAAAGAATTTTACATCAGAATCTGAAGATCATTGGATTTTGTAATGCTGACCACATGCCCCTTTGTCGGTTTATGGTGGTTTGAGACAATCTGGACTGGAATTCAGTTTATTGCTTGTTAATTTTCTGTGTTGAAGTATTGCTCTTTTTTTCCCCTTGTTTTAAAATGTTGTTAAAATGTACATTGTATTCATCTTCATTCAATAAAATGTTCAGAAAATAATTTTTTAGTAATTTTAAAGTAATCATAAATGATGTGGAAGGGGCTAATATTCCACAATCAGTGGTGAATGATGTCTGTTATATTTAGTTGTTATATAGCAGAAAGTCCTTGTAAACTTTAAGTTACCCATTTGTTTCAATAATCTGTCCATTATTTAACTTACTGGACATTCATTTTCAACTTATTAGATTGTACCAGATAAACAGAAAACAAGAGAAAAAAAATACACATCAAACAAAACCAAATTTTTGATTTTAATGAAGGTTACACGTAAAACATCACTGACAATGAAATTCCCCTAATTGATGATTTTGCACTACTGCACATTACATCAGAATTTGAAAGGCTTATTGTCATGCTTTAAAGGAATTTCACCCTAATCCAGAGGCACTTTACGAAAAGGTTGAAGACCAATTTGCACTTGGCTTCAAATTTTTAATAAGCCTGTTTCCTTAAATAAGCTATCAAATCTGATTTAAAGAAATTTTTCCATGAGTTCTACATACCTGTATTGACTGGAAACATTTTGTCTTCAGATTTATCTGAAAAGTATCTGAAAGACAGCTTTCTAGACTGAAATTTGGTTTTATAGCAATTCTCATTCTCCAGAACCAAAAGGAGATGGGTGAACATGACGAGCGATAAGCCTATAGTGTGACAAACATGAAGATGAAAAATTAAATTTCAATTATATCAAAATTTTCCTTGATATTTCGTCTAACATTAAAATATACTTTATGTAAAATCTCTACAATTTGCAAAAATCCCTCAAAGGTTGAAATTATTTGCCTGTGAAATATTAGACACACACCAAAGCGGGCAAACAGAGTCATTTTCTCGTACTATAATTACACTGTTTTTCGATATGAGTGGGTCTTCGCTCCACCTTTTGGAAAGTTAATCCTCAAAGTTTGCATAAAAACATACATTTTTTGGTTACCAAAAATATGGAGCAATGACCCACTATACCTTAAAAATATACTTTTATGCATAACATCCGTATCTTTTCGAGAAATACTTGAAGTCCATTAAGTCAAGGGTCATATCACAAACATGATTTAAATGCCACTATTCGTCAGGACTTGTGTAGTCTAGTGGTTAGCGTGCTAGTCTCGAAAGAAAATGATACTCAGAATTTTTATTGCTAGGGTTCGAACCCCACAAATTTTTCAATAAAAGAATAAATTTTGCCGAGAAAATTTTCCTCAGAAAAGTTTTGTTTATCAAAATTTCAATAATGAGAACTTTACTCTAAATACTAAATTCAGAAACTGAACATGATTTTTATATATCTGAAGCTATAGGCTTTCTGCACGTTATGTTCGCCCATCTCCTTTCACTTGGAACAATCTTAGTATTTGGACGATAAATTATGATGAGTAACAATCAGAGGAAGACAAGGTTATATGGCTTATTACAGAGACTGAACACAAAATTGATGATTCTCTAGTTTTATAGCCTTTCTAAATTATTATGTGTAGTAAAGGCACAAAAGAAACTGGTTTTACTTGTTTAAAAATAGCTTAACCTGACAGAGTACATTACGATGACAACTGCTTATAGCAAACATCATGACTTTAAACAAGTTTACCTGTTACTATCTAATCTTATAATATGCAGCATACATTTACTTCACAAAGTAACCTTCCCAAGTGATAATTTTCTTATTCTTGATTTCAAATCATAGCACCATTAGATGTTCTCAACACAAAAAATGAGCATAACATCACCAAGTTTTGAACAGGTATCAAATGAAGAAAATCCTTTGGTTTTTTTTTTTTTTTAAATTAGTTTTAGCTGGTAGGGATGTGTGATTTTATCAGTATATCATTATGTTTTATTGCATGATTTGTATCCGATATGGAGACTAAAATACTGGTATTTGGTATATAAAATTTAGAAATAATTCATTTCTTTGTTCAATGGCATCCTAACATGCTTTATTCTTGTATAAATATGAATGAAAAAGTGAAGTTATGATTTTACAGCATATTGGAAATTCATTAAATCAGAGTAAAAATTGCATACAAGATAATCATACTATCTTTATATTTAGGAGGAGAATCATGATGTATTGTGACACAAAAGTTTTGGTAATACCCATCCCTATTAACTGGTATTTCCTAAAAATTTGATTCAGAGGGGGTGTTCAGCATTATCAGACACCAAGGTCCTTCAATTATTGGAACTCATTAAGTTAAAACTACTTTGCATATGTTCTTAACATAATGCAGATCATGTTTTATGTGGGATTTAATCCTCAAACTGTACATTCTCTGAGAGAAAGAACTGATCTCTGCCCTACTGAACTGTCAGATCTTTCCCTCACAGAATGTACCATAGTTTTGGCTTAAACAACATAATATAAACAAAAGAAAAAAACTAAATAAAATAGACTTTCACAGCTGAAAATATTTATTCCATTAATTGTCAGATGCAATAATGTGAAAAGTTATTTTATTGACTAATTGATTCTACATAGACTATTGAAACAAAATATATTTACATTTATAAAAAGAAAGTTTTTGCTGCAGTTGAGCTACCATGATGTTAAGTTTCTAGGATCATATTCTGACTTTTTATGCATGACCTTATTATAATCAAACATACTAAATGTTACACTTCCCTGACAATAACTAACATTCTACACTTGGTGTATTTCATTAGGTACATGCATTGAATAAAACATCGACACAGTTATACAAACGTGTACATGAAGTAAACATATAAATATAAATATCTCAATAGCGTAAGAAATGTATGCTCTTAAAACTTTTAATTACACATCAGCATAAAAACATTCTACACAAGCTTTTCAAGTTCTATTCAGACACACTTACAAAAAAAAAAAAAAAATCCATACTTGCAGAAAAAAACATGCACATATACCTTGGTAAATTTGTTGTAACTGATATGCATTTTTTATTACTGAGTGACTAGTAAAATCTGTACAATATATGGAAATGTGACCAAACCTGAGAAGTATTCTTCATTTATGACTGACAGCAAAATTTATGTGCAAAAACTTATTTTCATAGAGATTTGTACAATCACTCATGACAACACAGTTTTAAAATAGCTTGTCCTTCTATGTATTCTGATCCTGAGTCAAAATAAAAATTTATAAGAAATAAAAATAATCAATCTGAATACACAACAAAAAGTAAATAAAGGTATGATGAACATATTGGATATATGTATATTTAGTCAATTTAACATGCAATAATACATCCTCTATTTACAAAGGGATAACTAGCATCTATAAAGGTTTCAAATGGACAAGGATTTAAGTATACTGGAATGTTGGTGTTCATTGAGCACAATTTAAAAATCTCTTTCACACTGTCATGATTAAGCTAGTACATGTGTTTCATTTATCTTTAACATATGACAATAAATAGAAACATATTGAATTGTACACTATGAAACTTTAACCAATAGACAGAACTCAATTCAAAGTTGAAGAAATAATAATTATTTACACATCAGTGTTGTCAGAAACTTATTTTATTATCTACTTTCTGAGATGAGCTATTTTTTTTATTCATGTTCTGCCACTTTCATATCCAGGGAAGAATTTTTTTAGGATGTCTTGCAGTGTGCCGTTGACAGGCATTTTGAAATCTTTTCCTAGATCAGTGCGGCACAATGGACAGCAGTACACTTCTGCCTTGAATGATCTCATTATACAGGACTGGAAGGAAACAGTTTAAGCATATTATTATTAATCATCATATTTCAAAGGAAAACTGTCTTTTATTAAATTCAGGGATTTATCAGCCTTTTTTGGGAAATGCCATTTTTAGGGAATTGGGAAAATATAGGCTATTTGCTGAAATTGGGAAAAATTAAAAGATCTTGCTAACTTCATGTATTCAGGTGTAATTAATTTAACATTTCAGCATGAACTCTAATTTTGGGTAACCAAACAGACAATTAAATATGATCCAACTTCATCATATACAAGACCAATTATAATTATCAATAATAGACTAATAATTTTAACTAAATTTGACTTCAATGAGTATTAAGTATTTACACAACTTAGGGTAGAACATGTGTGTATTAGATTCCAATTTAGGTGATTAAAATCTGTTTCTGGAGATTATAAACCTCCTGCAAAAAATCACACTAAGTACACATTTTCTCAAAGTCCCCTTTTGATATGTAAAAATGCATTGAAAATATATTTTTCTATCTGAAATAATTAATATATGCCTACAGTTCTTACCATTCACTCTTAGATCAATTGAATAGGTGGAAATAACTTAATAAATTTACATATTATTACACAATACATTGTTTCACCATTTGCAGAAAAACGGAGGAAATTCGGAATAAAAGTCGGCGATGTTTACTAACAGTGTTTTTAAACGTGTTATGACTGTAGTTTTGCTAAATGAGATAAATAGAGGAAAATTACAGACAATATGACAATTTTACTGAGTTTTTTCCAAAATAACTAAATATAAAAGCATTGTTCACCAATTGGGAAAAAATACTGCCAAACTGGGAAAAATTGAACTCATTTTCAATAGGGAATGGGGCTGAATTTCGGCCCCTGAGAAGGTACTGATAAATCCCTGAAATTTTTGGGGGGGGTCTATGAAAATGAGGAATGCTTGTACATTACCTTGCAAACATTATGACTGCATTCTGTTGTAACTGGTTTGAAGACAATCTCTTGACAACAAATACAAGTAAAGAGCTCTTCAACTTTTTGCAGGAATTTCTAGAATAAAAGCACACAAGTGCATCAAAAACAGAGTAAACTTACCAGTATTGTACAAAAGTAAACACTGTACCATACATACTACACATGCTAATTTTTTCCATAAGTTTTATAACAAGGCCCATGGGCCACATCGCTCACCTGAGCACATTGGCTAGGCAAAAGCACAGTATTGAAAAGATTATGTGGGGGGGGGGGGGGGGGCTTGAATTTTAAACTACTTGATGATGCTTCCATGTCAATATAACAAATGGCTTTGTTGTACTTCAGAAGATTTTAAAAAAAAAAATTTCCTATATATTCCTTTGTAAAAATTTGATCCCCCATTATGGCTCCTCCCTATCCCAGGGGTCATCATTTGAACAAACTTGAATCTACACTACCTGAAGATTCTTCCATATCAAAATGACCAAACATAGCTTTTCTGTTCTTGAGAAGAAATTTTTTCCTATATGATCTTATGAAAACTTTCGATCCCCCCGGGGGTCATGATTTTAACAAACTTGAATCTACACTACCCGAGGATGCTTCCATATAAATATGACCAATGCAGGGTTCGAAATTCACTATATACAAATAGCAAAACGCGAGTTAGAATTCCCAAATTGCGAGTTAAAAATTAGGTAACTCGCAAAAAGTTGCGAGTTGATTTTTTTTTGCATTGAAACTATCAAAAATATATAATATGACAGAATAAATTGCTTTTGATTTAAATTCAGTAATTTAACTAAAAATCACACTGTAGTTGTATTTTGTGCATTGTACAGTAGTTACTTTTTCCTTATGTTACATGTATTTAATTTATATAAATTTAACTTTATATGAAAATTGCGAGTAGTTTTACGAAATTGCGAGTTCACTTTCTTGGTACTCGCAATTATTTGCGAGTTGTAATTTTAGGGAGTTTCTAACCCTGCAATCAGGGCTTTGCTATTCCTGAGTAAAAGATTTTTAAAGATTTTTCCTATATATTTATATGTAAAACTTTGATCCTCCATTGTGGCCCCACCCTACCCCCAGGGTTCAGAACAGATATGAATCTACACTACCAGATGACGCTTACATATAAATACGACCAATCAGGGTTTTGCTGTTCTTAAAAAGAAGAATTTTAAAGATCTTTCCTATATATTTCTATGTAAAACTTTGATCCTCCATTGTGGCCCCACCCTACCCCTAGGGGTCATGATTTGTACAAATTTGAATCTTCACTGCCTGAGGATGCTTCTATATAAATATGACCAATCAGGGCTTTGCTGTTCTTGAGAAGAAGATTTTTAAAGATTTTTCCTATATATTTCTATGTAAAACTTTGATCCTCCATTGTGGCCCCACCCTACCCCCGGGGGTCATGATTTGAACAAACTTGAATCTACACTACCTGAGGATGCTTCCACATGAGTTTCATTTTTCCTGGCCTTGTGGTTCTTGAGAAGAAGATTTTTAAAAGATGCTATTAATTCTTAATTATCTCCCCTTGAAAGTGGGCATGGCCCTTCATTTGAACAAACTTGAACCCCCTTCACCCAAGGATGCTTTGTGGCAAGTTTGGTTGAAATTGGCCCAATGGTTCTGGAGAAGAAGTCGAAAATGTGAAAAGTTTACAGACGGACTACAGACAAAATGTGATCAGAAAAGCTCACTTGAGCTTTTAGCTCAGGTGAGCTAAAAATATTAAATGGCAACACCCCTACTTCTAAATACAGAATATGTCAATTTTACACACATCTTATCTTTCAATATAAGATACCTGTCCCCCTTCTGAAGCATGTTCCACTGCCTCGTCCCATAGCTTCTTGTTGACGTCGTCCTGTGAAATCCTTTTCTTCTGCTCAGCATCAATCTTGTATGCTGCTACCTTCTGCTTCTTCTCTGGGGATCCACTTGGAGAAGAGTCTGCAAAAAACAAAATGAACTCAAAGTACAATCATGATTACAAAGCGAAACTTCAAAAATGAGTTCAAGCTGCAAACAAAATAATGCAACTCTTTTTTTAAACATATATATTTATTTCAAGGCACTTGACTTGTTTCATTACTAGCAGCCAGTTCAAAATATTCTGAAGAATATTTTTAATTGTTGGTAGATACATATGTTTTTCTTTTACCTGAGTCTTTCCTTTTCCTCTTTCCTTTCTTTGCAGGTTTTTCCTTTTCTTTATTTTCCTCCTCTTTCTTGGCTTGAGATTCAAGATAACCATCTGGATACTGAAATGTACAGATTTACATATAACCATCTGGATACTGAAATGTACAAATTAACAAATAACCATCTGGATACTGAAATGTACAGATTTACACAAAGTAATAACCATCTGGACACTGAAATGTACAGATTTACAAATAACCATCTGGATACTGAAATGTACAGATTTACACAAATAACCATCTGGATACTGAAATGTACAGATTTACACAAAGTAATAACCATCTGGATACTGAAATGTAGATTTACAAATAACCATCTGGATACTGAAATGTACAGATTTACAAATAACCATCTGGATACTGAAATGTACAGATTTACACAAAGTAAAAAAAAAAAAATGCTTTTCTCAGACTAAATATTTAGGCGACAAAATTACACACAGGATGTAGAAAAGTGTGCCATATTTAAAGTTGCATAAATTTTTGAGAATGCTATCCAGAAAGAGTAACAAAGAATTCAAACTGATCAAAAGTCACAACCTGCATCACCACAACCCTAAGGTATGTGTACAAAGTCTTAAGTCAATTCTGAAGTTTTCCATATTTCAGTACAGGGAATCTAATCCTGAGTATCAAGACATGCATCATGAATATTTGTACTCTTTGTAACAGTACAATGACAATCCATACAGTAAACTACCATATATTTCATTGAAGTCTTCAGCTTGCTCACCTGCATTTCTAGCCCTAATTCCTTGATCCGCTTGGCCCCAGCTTTAGTCCAGGGAGCAGGAGTTGGATCATCCCGTCTCATCAGGTACCTCCAAACCAGAAACCCCGACTTTCCTTTCTCTGGCCAGTACTTCACTACCTGTGTTACACATTTAAATTTTATTCTTCTGCATAGATTTGTCTTTATTCATGGAATTTATCTAAGCCTAATCTGCTCTTGCTCTCAAAGTTGCACATGTTCAACCAGAATTAAGCATCCAAGCATTTCAATGGATGAGACAATTTGATTCCAATATAACCTCCATAAACTAGTTCAGATAAAATACAAGTTTCTGCTGACCTTGTATATGCCATCATATCTGTTGCCTTCTTCTGGGGCATAGTCTGAATGCTTCCTCCCCTTACAATTACGAACGACCCTCAGTGGTTTTCCTCCTTTCCAGTCTTTTGCCTCTGCTCCTTTCTCATTGATAGGTTCATTACAATTCTTGGCCAAAGCTCTGTAAATGTTGAAGAATTTTCAAATTTTTGGACATACTACATACAGTAAACTTCTTTTATAACGTACTCGGTTATAAAGTATCTCCGGATGTAAAGTAGCCATTCCGTAGTCCCAGCAACATGTCTATATATTTCATTGGAAAAAACACCACTTACAACGTATTTGTATATAACGTAGTATCGCTTATAAAGTATTAGAAATTTGGTCCCGTTACATAATTACACCTCTTATAATGTATTCTGACACATGGTTTCACATCTTTTCAGAGCAATAACTGCGGATTAGTCACGGTTTGTTGACTTTATAGCTTCTCCGTATGGGTGTTTTTCTAACGAGGTTTCTTTGTTGTTTCAGGTAGATGTACATATTTATAATAAATTGTTTGAATAAAGTTCATCAAGTAGATGTACTCAAAATTGTTTGAATAAAAATTCATCTCTGAGTCAGTAAATAGCAATATAACCGAAAATGATATAATTAAACTTGTGAAAGAAAAATACATTGATTCAATATCAGTAGACAGCGAGGACGACGAGGTCATGCCTGACACGTGCATACCATCTACCCAGACGATCAAAGGGCATAAGTCCGAAGTTTTCACGACTCTGGCAACTCTGGAGACTTTTGTAAATAAATGTCGTCAGGCCAAACAGACAAACATTACGGACTTTTTATATGATCTGACAATCATCAAGATTGTACAGCACTTAAGTATACCCGTAAATCATTTATTTACATACTATACATACTTTAAAATATCAATAAGACACTAGCGGTTTGGAAAGTGCTTACGGTAAAGGTGTACTGTGTACTTCCGGTCTCCGTTTATAACGTACACCAGTTATCCAGTTATAATGTAGGATTTATCACAGTCCCCTGAGATACGTTATAAAAGATGTTTACTGTACTTGAGTGAAGATTTTTTTGCATAATTCTAATACAATCCCTAGATGAAAAGTTATTAATAAGCAAAATTCTTCAAAAGGACATAATGTACGATGTAAATACCGGTTCATTCTGGTTAATTTTTGATCACAGGACTGTTCAGCTGTTCTCTTGTTCCCTGATAAATCTCTACCTCCACTTCCTGTGTAATAAAATTCATCACCATTGTCCTAAAAGAAAAATACATTTTCACCATCAAACCATAAAAATATAGTTAATATTCAGCAGAGAATGTTGAACACAGTTGTGAAAACATTATTTTCTGTATTACAATTTCCAATCAATTGAATCCTATTAAAAGGTACCTTGTCATCTTCATAACCTCCTGAGAGCACAATAGAATAAGCACCCTCCCCATCACGGCCATGGATGCCAGCCACATGTGGTCTGTGAACACCTGCTTCACTTACCTACAATGAAGTAAATACAAATAGCAAAAAGATTTCAACATATTCTTCTTCTAATGTTCTCTTTTAGACATTTAGATCACCAAATAATGCAAAATGGAAAACTTCAAGAGTAATTTTTCCAATTTTTTTTCACTGAAAATTTCCCTCCAGAATTATTTCTGCAAAAGCAAGGAAAACAGAAAAGGGCTATCCCAGTAAAACAAATCTACCCTACTCATGGACTCCAAAAGTTTCAGGGGTACCACCCACAGAATTTTTTTTTCTTTACAAAAGGACCAAGCTTAGAATTTATTTGTTTCATACAAGGGGACCTAGCTTAGAATTTGTTTCATACAAGGGGACCTGGGAAGGAAGCAATTCATTTATTATGAAATTTTTGGTAGTGGTTTTTAATTTTTTTTTTATATAATCTCAAGAAACTAATTTAATAAACTTGTCATTAAATTTTTACACCACAAATGACATACAAATGTATTATTTAATGTAAAGAGATTATAGCAGCTACATTTGTTCTATACATTAAATATTCCCACTTAGTCAAGATCGGAAGTAATCCAAAAATATATCAGACTCGAGATGTTCTCTTTTATACTGCCTCTTCGAATTTGCTCCGAATCTGTGAATGCCAATGTTTCCAAGAAATTTGTCTACATTTTAAACAGGAAAAAAAACTGTTTATTGAAAACTCAAATTTCAATCTCTCAAATTTTCTTGATCTCTTGAAGTGAAACCCTGGTTCTTTTTTTTTTTTTTTCCCTTATAGAATTCAACAAATTTACTCTTGATCTCTCTAACTTCTGATCTGTCATAGTCCTTGACCTCTAGAACCAAGACCTGGGTCCCATTACACATTTCAATGCTTTTCACTCTTTCTCCCTTGAAGTGTATTGAACAATACATTACATAAAACAAATACAGATGTAAGAATGAATGAGATGCTACATACTTGAACCCTGAATTTCCACATGGTTCCTACTTCCACACCAGGGATGGGACCAAAATGATTTGGAGGGACCACATTGCATACTTTTTGTCTTCCAACACATGCCATTCCCTGAAAAGAAGAAATCGTTGTTAAAAAAAAAGGTGGCAACAACACTAAAACAGAGTTGTGAACTTTCATTCTACCCATATATCAAACCAAGTGTCCTGAATTAAATTTAGATCTACTCTTCTGGAGGAACTGTCCAGTAATTTTGACAAACTTTTCGTTCATGAGAAGAACAACTTTAAAGATAATTTTTTACATGTATAACTGAGCTCCTGAAACTCCATGGCTTAGCTCATTACTCCCATGGAACAATGGATTTACACTATTTGCTGTATGATGCACTGTTAAACACCCAATTTTACGTTAACGCCCCCAAAATCTACCTGATTCAAGATCAATAATATACCGCCTGTCAATCATAGAAAAAACAATAGCTACTGATTTGATTGACAGACCAGCTACCCGTGCTACCTGATAATCTGAATTTGCAGGTTTTGAAAATGATCGCCTGGTCACGCGTCAAACACTTTCATGTACCGCGTGAAAAGTCGCTTTGTATATACACTGAGGGTTAAAAAAAAATCAAGTCGCTGTTATATTGTATGGTTGGTCATTTTATTGAAATAATTAAGAGTAGAGAATTAAACCTTGACTTCATTTTTTTTTTTTTCAATCTCCACTGCTGTTTGGCACTTTTTAAAAGCGATATGATGTCCATGTCCAAAATAAAAGTAACTCTTTTTTGAAGAAAAACTAGTGGCTCGATCTTTTTCAATTACTGCCTGGGACTTGGATCCGGAGAGGAACGAAGTTCCCGTAGCAGCTAAGACCAATAATTCTTCCGAGCCCCTTCTTCAACCTTTGCTGAGATTTTAGTAATCATCGTAATGCCCCTGTCGACCCTGCATTTAGGTGCACAGAAACTCAATGCGAAACCCGCCAATTAAAATCATGACAAAATAAAATAAAATGTATAGGAAAAATATTTAGCATTAACGTCATGAATTACGAAAGATTCCTTTATCATATGCTTTATCTTTGCATATATATGAATACGAATAGTGATAGATCTTAATTAAAATCTTACAAACAATACAAATCTGTGAACACGGACCTTGGGAAATGCTGAATATTTTGGACAACATTGTTGGCACCGGGAGAAAAAATAAATACATTGGGACTTTTTTATTTCAATATTCATACTTATTTAATAAATTTTATATTAAAGTTTTTTTTTTTTTTTTTTTGCTCAAAATTAGACACGAAATGCGTAATGTTGACCGTGATTACCAAAGACTGACTTCCTGTGTAATGCAACGTGTATAGGGATTTTTGACATGTTGAGTATTGGGGCTCTCCAGGTAAATAACACCAGTACTACTACCAAGACCACTCCCC